>NC_073696.1:147873844-148044246 GCF_029784165.1 Wyeomyia smithii | reverse complement strand
ATATATATATATATATATATATATATATATATATATATATATATATATATATATATATATATATATATATATATATATATATATATATATATATATATATATATATATATATATATATATATATATATATATATATATATATATATATACATATATACGTATATATATATATATATATATATATATATATATATATATATATATATATATATATATATATATATATATATATATATATATATATACATATATATATATATATATATATATATATATATATATATATATATATATATATATATATATATATATATATATATATATATATATATATATATATATATATATATATATATATATATATATATATATATATATATATACATATATATATATTAAGGGTGTGCGAAACTGGCTTTTCTGGTGTCGAAACGAAATTAACCCTTAATTTCGGTTTCGCCAAATTAGTCGAAACGAAATCAAGGTGGATTTCGAGTTCTCGAGACGAAACGAAATTGGTCTCCAAATTTCGCGAAATTTCGAAAAATTTAAAAAATGTTTCTGAAACATAGCATTACAATGATTTGAATCACAAGGTGCTTACCTGGTTGACGAAGAGTAACGTAGGTATCAGTTATTGAAAAACCGACAATGACGAGAATATCAAAAATGGAAAACTATAATCTTGAAGGATATACCTATCCATTTATATTAATTATATTGCAGGTAATAAAAGCGCGATAGATACAAATGATTTTAAGTTCACACTTGAAATATCTTTGTAAATAATAATTTCTCAACTCAACTCAACGATCACAGACGGCTGGATTTTTCGAGAGCGAACTACGCGCAGCTGAACGAAGCACTTTTAACTGTCGACTGGGCAACGTTGTACAACATGCATGACATGGATGAAGCAGTTCAGTGCTTCACTACCACTCTCACGCAACTTTTTACAGAGCATGTTCCCGTCTGTCGCCCTCGCCCAAGCCCGCCCTGGTCTAATAACTATCTTAGATACCTGAAACGTAAACGCGCCAACGCTCTTAAAAAGTTTTCCAACAATCGTAATGGTCACCAAAAGAAGGTTTCACTACGCCAGCTCTAAGTACAAAAGTTATAACCGCGGGCTATATGCTCGTTATGTAACACGAAAGCAGAGTGCACTGAAAAAGTTTCCCAAGCGCTTTTGGACTTTTGTAAGCGAAAAGCGGAAAGAAGCAGGTTTACCGTCAAGCATGTTTTTGAGAGATGAAAATTCGACAGACGCAGACGGCATATGCAACCTATTCGCTAAACAATTCTCCAGAGCATTCGATGAAACGACAGTTAGTCAGGATCAGACTGATTTGGCCATTAGGGACGTACCAAGAGGAGCTCTAAGTATGATCATCAGTGAGTTCTCGGACGAGGATGTCATGAATGGTGTCAGAAAACTGAAATCATCTACCAGACCCGGACCGGATGGAATTCCTGCGATAGTTCTTATCAAATGCGCCCGGGCCATCTGCGGTCCGCTGCGCTCCATTTTTAATAAGTCGCTTGCACAGGCGGTATTTCCGGAGAGGTGGAAAAAATCCATTATGTTTCCGGCGTTCAAAAAGGGGGATAAGCGTGATGTAGCAAACTACCGTGGTGTGACTTCGCTAAGTGCAGGATCCAAACTGTTTGAGATACTTGTTGGCGATGAATTGTTTCGGTCAGCAAAATCATATATTTCCCAAGACCAACATGGGTTTTTCCCGGGGAGATCGACAGCGACAAATTTGGTGCAGTTTACTTCTTTGTGTCTAAAGTCAATGGAACAGGGATTTCAGATCGATACAGTCTACACCGACCTAAAGTCAGCATTCGACAAAGTTAACCATCGAATTCTGTTAGCAAAACTGGACCGTCTAGGCGTGGTAACGAATGTCACTAAATGGATAGAGTCGTATTTGACTAATCGACAACTGAGAGTCAAAATAGGAACTTCCGAGTCAGCTCCGTTCAGCAACAACTCGGGTGTCCCCCAAGGAAGCAACCTGCGGCCATTGCTATTCTCATTATTCTTCAACGACGTCTGTCATGCTGTTTCTCAAGGTTGCAGGTTAGTCTACGCCGATGACTTAAAATTTTTTGGCTGGTGAAGACACTAGACGATTGCCGAAAGCTGCAGCAGATCATCGATATCTTCGCAGACTGGTGTGAGCGAAACTTTTTAACCATAAGCGTGAAGAAGTGTATGGTTATATCGTTCACTAGGAAAAGAATACCTGTCCACTGGGACTATCGCATTGGAACTGAGGGGCTGGAAAGAGCTAAGGTCGTGAAGGATCTTGGTGTCTTGTTGGATTCCGAGATGAGCTTTCGTGAACACTACGCCTACATTATCAGTAAAGCCAGCAGGAATTTGGGATTTATTTTCCGATTAGCCTCTGAATTCCGTGATCCCTATTGTTTACGCTCACTGTACTTTAGTTTAGTGCGATCCATACTTGAAATAGCAGCTATAGTCTGGACACCTTTTCACAACGTCTGGATCAGCAGAATCGAGAGAATTCAAGCGAAGTTCGTAAGGTACGCCCTGCGATTTTTACCCTGGCAAAACACTAGCGATCTTCCATCTTACGAAAGCCGTTGCCGTTTACTGGGTATGGATACGCTGCAAAAGAGGCGAAAAATCCAGGGGACCAACTTTTTGGCCAAGGTCCTCTCAGGAGACGTAAGTGCACCATGGATTCTTGCTCAGATTAATTTGAACATTATTCCTCGACCACTGAGACAGCGAAGCTTCCTGCGACTCCAACAACATCGGACTGACTATGCACAGCACGAACCAATAAGACATATGTGTTTTCTGTTTAATTCATGTTATCATTTGTTTGACTTCAATGTTAGTGTTAGAGTGTTTCATTTTACCTTCAATAAAATTCAATAGAATCAATCCTAAAATAGATGCATACATTAAAAAGGTGTTTACAAAATACGAGGTGTGGCTATGAAAAACGAGACTATGTCTATAAAACTCTTTTACACTATTTTATACATAGGTATCTACAGGGGATAGTCAAAATAAGTAGGATAGGCAAAGTTTTGATGAAATTTGAAATGATGTAGCTTTGCCAAATGTTATTCGATTTGAATAATTCGAACACCATTGAACTGGAAAATTTTTGAAGTTTCATTTTCTGATTTCAGATCTGGCCTGAGTCATTTGATGTGGGAAATATTCCTGAGTTCCGGTAGGCATGTCAAACCTGCTAATTTTTGGATGGATTTGGTGATGGGTTACCTGATGAGAAGGCTTATTCGCATCATTGACATAGATGGCAAAATCATTTCTGAAGCGAATAGTACATCAAGATCCGGAATCGGCCAAGAACTCATCAGAACAGAAATGTAAATTCCCTCACTACGAGTTCCTTCGGGGCATCCAGGTTGTTCCGGAAGTGGCCAATGAAGCCTATATTCATAAATATGTCTTTTGAAAGATTTCTGATGAAAAATCCTGAAGATAGGGTGTCACACGCTATATTTAGTGCAAAAACGTAAATGTCCCCTAGTAAAGGTTCTTCTGAGGACTTCCGGATGAAAAATAGCCATTTCTCGATGAGTTCTTGGCCGATTCCGGATCTTGATGTACCATTCGCTTCAGAAATGATTTTGTCATCTATGTCAATGATGCGAATAAGCATTTTTATCAGGTAACCCATTACCAAATCCATCCAAAAAATTGCAGATTTGACATGCCTACCGGAACTCAGGAATATTTCCTACATCCGGTGACCTAGGTCAGTTCTGAGGTCAGAAAATGAAACTTCAAAAGTTTTCCAGTTCAATAGTGTTCGAATTATTAAAATCGAATAACATTTGGCAAAGCTACAGCATTTCAAATTCCATCAAAATTTTGCCTATCCTACTTATTTTGACTATCCCCTGTAGTTTCTGTCACCTTTAATATACACCCCTCTTCTATTCTTACAACGCTCTATGCGGTTCCCTGAACGATGGTTATGACCAAACTGATTTCTGTACAAACACATGATGCGCGACAATCGAAAGAGTAAGCTTTATACTACACACTTGTCGGTAGTGCGGATTCGGCGAATACGTATTTCTTCTGCATCAATCAGTCTCGTTTTATAATAGCCCCAACTCGTACGGTAACTGACATACTTATAAGAATTGAACTCGGGTAGCTCGTCTGGTCGGTATATATCGAATAATTGCACTGCCCTTTTCCATGTCAGTATCTTTTGTGTAGCCTCGTGGTCTTGAATGTGGCGTGTTCTACCTTTTTTCTGTGGATATCCGTATAAGCAGTATGTGGTTTGCTCCAAACATTCAATGATAAAATCGCGATAAGGCTCTAGTAACGGAGAGCGCAGCATTGGAGCAATTACATCGAGCATCATTTCGAGAATGTAGCTATTGTTTTTTGAGCACCATTGACGTCTACAAATAATTATTAAAATGCTTCCAAAATAAACATATTTATTACCTTCCTAGCAGCTCGTGAGCGACGAAAAAAATCATTATTGATCCGAATAGAGTCTCCTCTTCCATTTCAAGGGGGGATGTTTCATCAGAAATACTATTTGAACGAAACACCAATATTTTATCATCATCACTGAAATACATTATTTAAAATAAGCGGTTAGCTGAAAACGATAGAGTTAAATAAAGGTCATTTCATACGAAGTGACCACGAAAAAGAACAAACTTGGCATCGACCATCACGGATTAGGCTCAAAGTTGGGGGAACTATACATCTAGGTTCATTATGAAAATAATTCCAATTTTGGTGTCGATTGTAATACCAACACCTTGTAGCAAAATAACGCGTTTTTCGTTCAAAACCTCTTTTTTTCTTTTCTTCACAATTTATAGAAAAAAAAATGTCCGAAAAATACTGATAGATACATGATGTTAAAGAAAAATAAACCAAGGAATGCTGAATATAATTTTAACCGGAAAAGTAGCTATACAAATTAGTTTCGTATTTAAAAACTAAATTAATATCTTTCGGCAGGTGCCGCCATTTGATAATTTTTCTAATTATCAAGGAATCCTGAAATATTTTTCCTTTTTTGCAACTGTGTTGCAATTGTCTCTTAAAATTTTCAAATAAAAGCGCAGCGAATTAAAAAGGCACAGCTACTAGTATCGAAACTATATTTTGCGTTATTTGAAGTTTTAGTCACCGTATAATTTTATTTCCTTTGGATGGTTGATCTTTCTCGGTGAAACATACACACTATGTTATGTTATTCAGCCATCGTCAGATATGACAAAACAATATTCTTCTCCCACCAGTGTGGTTTGCTTACGCTTCCAGAGTAAGGTATGAATTTATTAAGTATGGGTGTTGATTTTGGCGGTTTTTTCCCTATTGGGTACTAATTTTCTTTGAGCTTGCAGCACTCTAGCAGAATTCAATCGAACATTGTGGGTGTGTAGGTCTTATTAAACCAAGCAACTTTGCAAACTTGCGTTTGAAAATTTATCTGGATTAATATTTAAAAAGGTCAGATTGAAAGTTGAGACCATGATAATTGTTAGTCAAAATTTCGATCATCATGTGACAAATTTCAGAAACTCATTGCTGAAAATTGCACTCTTCAGGATGGGGTAAGTTCATCGAAGCAGTCCCAATTGTTTGCATGCTTTGGTTGGAAAAAAATTTCAAAAATAAATGTTAACATGTGTACCGTTTTTTGAACCCGTTTGTCCCGTTTTTATCCCGAGAAAATCTGGTTAGCCTACTTCAAAAATATAAAAAAATGAGTTTAAGATCCTACTCTGAAAAAAATATAATTTTAAAAACAAAAAATGATTTAAGAAAATATCGGTGATCTCAGATTTTTTTAAATGAAGTATTTTAGATAGACAATTTAGTTGCCTAAAACGTTCCATGCGTTGCAAAAATGTACATTTTGACACACACTCTTGAAATCCGAAACATTTTCGGTGTAGGATGGTCACACCAAGTTCCCAAGTAACACTAATATAATACTGTTTGCCAGTGGAATGAAACTGGTTATCAAAATTGATTCAGTTTTCGTAAAGTTCTGGCCATTTAAAATTCGAGAGAATTTTTTTTATCTCAATTATTTTTTCCACCCCCTGTATAAATCAGGATACTTTTTTTGGCGCAACAATTTCGTTGATTTGGATTTTTAGTGGAGCTAAAAAATGTTTGTTGGGTAACAGATACTTTAAACTTAAACAGTTCCAAGTTAAACTAAACAATTACCAGAGAATTACCAATAGACTGCCGCTATGCATGTCCATCATATTATAAGAGTTGGCAAGCCAAAGAAAATGCATTTTATTACAATTTCGTGTCATTGCTTTTTATGAGATGGTGCGAAAAGTTTGGATATTTTTTTAAAGTTCTCCAGTACTGAGTTGTCGAATTGTTTTCATTTTACCTACAAATTTTACCTTCTAACCATTTTTTGTAAGTGTTCATGTAGACAAATATGTCCGATGAATGTAAATAAATAATAATATTAATAATAATAATTTGATAAACTTCTGAACTGATTCTTTTGGTTTTAACGAAACTATGTTTAAAATAGTAATCCTTCTTTCATAGCACTTTCATTATTCAAAAGCCAAGTTTTGTCATAGAGCTCAAACTGGAAAACATGAGAGATGGTAGGTAGGTTTTCAACCATTCCTGTGAGTTTTGCTGTCCCTAGCAAAGATAACTTTTTCAAAGACTTGACTGAGTTTTTCCCTAAGCAAACGTAGAAGCGACGAATCCGATAAGCAATTACTCGGCGGCCTTTTGATGCATTTCTGTATTCTCTAAAAGCAGCAAAATTCACAGGAATGGTTGAAAAGTTGTAACACCTTTTAAGGGCAACCATTTTGAGCTTTAGGGAAACTTTTCTTCGCTTTTGTCGACGAGTGTTATTGATTTTTTTTAACACCGTTTAGTGATTACAAATATTTTCAGAGCCAAAAGTGTTTTGATCAGTATGGCGTCTTCGGCAAAGTTTTAGATAGTAATTTTATCTTTCCGATAGAAAATACTTAAAAAATTCATTTATTTTAAATGTAAGAGAAACATTAAAACTAATATGAAAAAGCTTATTCTTCAAAAATCTAATTTTTTGCCTTTCTCCTAGAAAGGTATAGCAATCACTGGAAAAACCAAAGGTATAAAAGTGGTCCCAATGGCCGAATGTCATATACCACTCGCCCCCTTTCGAAAACTGAGCATTTTCTGTATGTATGTATGTAAGTGTGTGTGTATGTGCAACTTTTTTTTCTCACTCACTTTTCTCAGAGATGGCTGGACCGATTTTCATAAAATTAATTGCAAATGAAAGGTCTAGTTGCGCCATAGGTTGCTATTGAATTTCATTGTAATCGGATTTTCAGTTAAGAGGTTATGTATCAAAATGTAAAAATCACGAAACATCAATATCTCAGAAACTACACAACCGATTTGAACAAAATTAGTTTTAAATGAATGGGCTATCTAAAAAACCTCTAACTTTTGAATTTTATGAAGATTGGACATGTGGTTCAGCAGTTAAGGAAAGAAACGTGTTCTGGAAACTATTTAGTCTCACTCATGTTTCTCAGAGATGGCTGGACCGATTCTCATGAAATCAGTGTCATATGGAAGGTCTTGTTGCCCCATAAGACCCTATTTATTTTTTTTGCAAACGGACTATTGCTTTACTTGTTATGTTTAAAAATGGGAAATCCAGCTATGAAAAGAAACATATTCCGAAGACTACTTGGACTCACTCACTTTTCTCAGAGATGGTTGAACCGATTTCCACAGAATTAGTATCAAATGAAAGGTCTAGCTGCATCATAACACCCTATTGAATTTTGCTGTGATCGGACTGTAACTTCGTCTGTAATGTATCGAAATGTGAAAATTACGAAACTTCATTATCTTAGAAACTGCACAACCGATTTGAAAAATATTGATATCAGATGAACGGGCTAGTTAAGGGTTAACTGATGAATTATGATTGAACTCGTGGTTCAAAGTTTGGCTGCCCTATACGTTCCCTTTTCATTTGATTGTAATCAAACTTAAGCAACCGTTATGTTTTAATTTGTAAAACAACGAAAGTCTATTATCTCGAGTATTACACGACTTTTTTGAACATAACTAGTGTCATACAAACGAGTCATCTCTCACAATTACAAGTAACAAACTTCATAACAAATTGATATGCTGTTCAAAAGTTATGGAAAGAAAAGAAATTCAAAGACTTTTCAACACTATACCTGCTTTGATCAATATATCAATATATATAAATGTGGTGTCGTACTATTTGAACATTCCCGGTATCGCTCGTGATTAAATTGTTCGAAATTAAGAGTCATTTCTTTTAATTTGCTATTTCTTAGGCACTAACATTACGTCAAATTTCATATTTTATACTTCAATTACAACAACAATATTTTAGAACCCAAAGAGTGAATTTACTTTTATTGGATTGAAGCGATGGACGCTTCTATTAATTTATTTTTATTAATTTTATATTATATTTTTATAAATTTTCATTTTTATAAATAAAAATTCGAATGAGAAAGGCTGAGTCTGACCGCTAGGTGGATTAATTTAGGTTTTTGTATAAAAATTACAAGAAAAATACCGGAACGATGAAGAATCCAGAAAATAAGTTATATATTTTCAAAAAAAATTTTTTTCACAGCGTGTTTATTTTTGGAAGGACAATATTTTTCTTTATAACTTTGCCAGAGACACTATGCCAATCAAACAAACTGTTTCTGTTGTAAAAATATTTTAATTATACACAGAGTGCTCTATTGGAGATTAAAAATATTTTTTCAGCTAAATCGATTTGTTTGACTGGCACAACTAGTGTCTCTGGTAAAGTTGTAGAAAAAAATTTTGTGTTTTTTAGAAATTGTTTGAATAATTGATTAAGTGAAGACGACAATATTTATGTGACAAACTCGATGCGAGTGAAACTTTGGTTGTATGTTAGCTGATTCTACACTAACAATGATTTTTGCCTTGGGCTTGAATTAATAATTTTTTGCCTAAAATGCACAACGAACGGGCCTTTCAAAAATGCACTATTTCATTACCGTAACTGAATAATTAAATATTCTTGATATCTCGTTGTTTTTATTTTTATTGTATTTTAATACTAATTGTGGAAAGGCCCGTTATCCTGAATTTTCCAGAACAAGTAAATATAAATAAAGTAAAAGAAAACGCCACATCTAAGTAAAAACAATCAGAAACTTTGAAGAGCAAAATTTTACTCATTTTGATTTTCATAAAAGAATTGATTTATGATCTTTCTCTGCAAATATATTTACAATAAAGTATGAAAAATTTATTTAAAAAATGAAGGTTAAAGAAAACAGATTATTAGTCATTGCGCAAAGTGTAAATAAAGTTTTCGGTAATATCATTTTCTCAAAAAAAAAAAAAAAAAAAAAATAACAAATAGATAATGGTTGTTTAATTTTTTAAAAAAATTTCATTATCTTTAACAAATAGGGTATCGAACGTCTTCTCCAGTGGTTTTCTTCGGCCCCATTTTGCATGAGATTGCTGCAGAAAAACTGCCGAAGAAAACCACTGACGAAGACGTTCGATTCCCTATAATGATTTCCTTACCTGAAAGTAATTAAAATACGCTAGTCTGTTGAGTATATTGAGAATGATTTTCAATACAATTTGTTGTTGAGTATAAAAATGAATAAAATTTATTTAAACAGTTTGATCATCTACGATAAATTTTACAATGTTTTTGAATGCAGAACAAAATATAAACATCTTTCTTTCTTTCTTCTGTTCACGAGCATCCAGGTCTTATATATTGTTTTCAAGACCAAGGCGTTGATTTTTTTTACCGATCGTTGAGTATTGAAATATACTTTCAGGAAAACTGTCACAAATCCCGACGCATTGCAAAATAGAATTATTATTCTGTAGAAGTAAATGCCATATAGGGTTAACTCAATAAACAAATATTTTCTTCGTTCGGTTAAATTTGAAATATGTTTCAAAAATTTGATCACAGCTAATTACTGACAAATCGCAAACTTTCCGTGATACTCATGAATTATTAAGTCGTGTCAAGTAAATTTATTAATAAAAAAAAATGCGAAAGCTTTATTCTTAGTGGCAATAAAAAATTATAAGTCAGAAAAAAGACCACGTGGCCTTTTCGTCTTCTATGTCTGACTTTTATTAGTAAATCAAATATCTGTTGAGATTTATTCAATTGAATTTATAGTCGCAACGAGCACAAACCAGAAAATAATGTAATAATGTGCATCGGAAATTTGGTCCGAAATTTCGCGAAATGTCGTAATCGTCGAAATTGGAAGTTTAATTTCGCGAAATTTTAGGCGGAGTTTAGCGAAATTCAACGAAACTTTTCGATAATTTCGCGAAATTTCGGGAAATTTCGAGTTTTGCGAAATTATACGAAATCATTCGAAATCTCGCACAGCCTTAAAATATATATATTTATACACACACATATATATATATATATATATATATATATATATATATATATATATATATATATATATATATATATATATATATATATATATATATATATATATATATATATATTTATATATATATATATATATATATATATATATATATATATATATATATATATATATATATATATATATATATATATATATGTATATATGTATATATATATATATATATATATATATATATATATATATATATATATATATATATATATATATATATATATATATATATATATATATATATATATATATATATATATATATATATATATATATATATATCAGCTCGTAGTCGGCAGCGAGGATAAAAAATTTGCTTTAGTTTTTAAGTCATCAGATATAATTGGCGCCGTTAAACATTAAATTGTATTTGTGCCGTGTCAAATAAATGTTATGTGAAGAAAAAAAAAAAAAATATATATATATATATATATATATATATATATATATATATATATATATATATATATATATAAATATATATATATATATATATATATATATATATATATATATATATATATATATATATATATATATATATATATATATATATCAAATTTCAGGATATATATATAGGTCTAATAGGTTATCTTGAAAATTTGTAAATTTGTATCTAGAGGTTTTTGCGTATCGGATATGTTTCTAATGTATTAGTGTCGCTTCATTCCACTAGCTTGCGCAAGGGGAGAGGAGGGGGTTGAATTTTTCGTATTGCTAATTAGAGATTGTTAATTTTTATCATCATTTATTTTAATTGCAGGATGTATTAATTCTTAAGGGTGTTTTATTGATGTTGGTTTCCAGCGGATTTTCTTCGTTTTCACAAAAATGGATTAGGAAATTAGTTATGCCTCTATCAATATGCGGCGAAATTGTTATGTTATCGCGTGAACTATTCAACTATTGAAAAATGTGGAGACATATTTTGAACTCAACAGGCTAATATTGGTATTTTCGAAACCGAAAATCAACCCAAGTTGTCAAGATGACATTATCCGGTTTCAGGAAAACATTCTAAAATGGTCCAATGTTTCTGAAACCAGAACAGTGCCGAGACTGAAAATCAAACTAGACGCCATCTTGAAATTCAAGATGGCGACTTCAGGTTTCAGAAAATTATCAAATACCGCCCAATCTGGTTTATTATGGAACCATAATAATATCCAGCGACCGAAAACCGGCTCCAGACAGCATTTTAAAATTCAATAGCACCCAATATCGTTACTTTTTGAATTGAGGTAATGCCCAGAGACCTGGAATCAACTTTAGATACTATTTTGAAATCAATGATGGGGACTTCCGGTTTCCGAAAGCGACCAAATATCACCCAATATGGGCACTTCTGCAATCAAGATGACGCACATAGGCCAAAAATCGTCCCTCGACGCCATTTTGAAATTTGAAGTGGCATCTTTCTGTTGCTGGAAAACAGTCAAAAATATTCATTCCAGAACCGAGATGAAATACAGGATGGCGACTTTCGGTTACCGAAAATGACCAAATACTACATTGAATCGACTTAACTAACCATTTTGAAATCCCATATGATGGTTTTCGGTTTCTAAAAACCCACCTATAATGACCGAACACCAACGAAATGATGCCAAGAGACCTAAAATCAACTTAAGACGCCGTTTTGAAATTCAATATGGTGGCTTCCGGTTTCCAGAAATCACCAAATATCACCCAAAATGGTTACATCCGTAATCGAGATAATGCTCATAGGCCAGAAATCGACCCTTGACGTCATATTTTAATTCGAAGTGGCAACTTCCGGTTATTGGTAAACGGTCAGGAATTATCATTTAGGAATCGAGATGATGCCCGGATACTGGAGAACAAATCCACATGCCAGTTTGAAATCCAAGGTGGCAACTTCCGGCTCTCGGGAAACAGCCTTCAATAACCAAACACACGGTATTTAAAATGCTGCCCAGAGACCGTGAATCAAATCCAGACGCCGTTTCAAAATCCAATACGGCGATTTCCGGTGTCAGAAAATGACAAAAAATCACCCAACACAGGCATTTCTGTAATCGAGATGATGCACTTTGGCTAAAAATCGTCCACAGACACTATTTTGAAATTCGAAGTGGCAACTTTCGGTTGCTGGAAAACAGCCAAAAATCGACATTCCAGAACCAAGATGATGCCCAGGGATCGGAATTCAGTCCAGACGCTATTCAAAAATGCAAGATGGCGACGTCCGGTTACCGAAAATGACCATATACCAATAACAACCAACGGCCGAAAATCAACTTCATTGACTATTTTCCATTGATCCAATATGGCGACTTCCGGTTTCTAGAAAACAACATATAAACAACATATTTCTGGAATCGAAATTATGCCAAAAGACCTTTAATCATACAAGACGCTGTTTAGAAATCCAAGATGGTGACTTCCGGTTTTCAGACATCTCCAAACATCACCCAAAATGGGCATTTCCGTTAACGAGATTATGTACATAGTCCAAACATCTACCCCTGACGCCATTTTTCAATCCGAAGTGGCAACTTCCGGTTGCGGGAAAAAGGCCAAAAATATTTATTCCGTAGTCAAGTTGATGCCCGGAGACCGGAGAACAAATCTAGACGCCTTTTTGCAACTCAAAATGACGATTTCCGGCTACAGGAAACTACCAAATACCACCCAATATTGGTGTTGCACAGAAGCTAAAAATTGACTACAAACGCTATTTTTAAATCTGAAATTGCAACGTTAGGATGCTGGAAAACAGCCAGAAATGATCATTCCGGAATCGATATGATACCAAGAGATTGGAAATCAAATCCAGGTGCCATTTTAAAATCCTAGATGGTGATATCCGGTTTCCGCAATACCGAGTACTGAATACCAGGCGCAAAATCCAAGATGGTGATTTTCGGTTTCTGGAAAACACCCAAAATGATGGGTGATAGTTATAAACATAAACATGTTAATACAAGATAATTCATTTATTATTTATATTTATTTATTATTGAACTCATCTTCTGTAATCGTTCTCGAACCCAATAATGCAAGCCATGTTACAAACAGCTTTATGTAGCTCTACGTCAAATTTGAGGTTGTGGCTTTGGTAACAACGTTACAAAATAAATATCTCATTAAAATTAAAATAAATTTGACTTTTATTGATACTATTGATTTAGCTGAGTTTTTTTACTACGATTCTCTACGGGTATTTTCGAATCAGCGGTTTTTTGCAAGGTACGTATACCCCACGTAAAAAACACTGACTGTATAGGCACCAACATTTTTATTACTAGATTATCTTATAATGACGGAAATAATTGTTTACCACCCAACTTTAACAGTTGAGGTAGTTATCACAATGAATGGATACCCATTTATTTGTAAAACGAATACACTCTTCATTTTATTTTTAATCGAAATAACCGACTTCAATTCATTCATGTTTGGTATGAGGGTCTTTTTGCGCGTGTTACTTGATTAGAGACTGGGATAATGCTTGAGCTGTTCCTAGCCAAAATAATAAACTTAGTATCAGAACATTCCGTAAAGTTTTTAAATTAATGTGTAAAACTTCTTTGCATGCTCGTACAAATCATCGCTTGCGGCTGTCCAGTACGAAGGTGGACTTCAAAAAAATTGTTTTCTATGCATCGGTGTTCTGTGAACCGAGATTTTGGGTCGCGCGAGAACCGTTTTTTAAACAATACGCACACCATATTGCACTTCGCCCTCACCCTTCAAGATCGCCAAACTCCTTCCGCATCGAATGCTGTTCCCTCAGGTGGTGGTTCGGCCGCCCAATCTTTGATTTCGGCCCTTGATTCCACTAGTGAATTCGATGCCTCCAATGTACTACTAGCCACTGTGTCCATTAATGTACTAGACAAACATGGACGCCCCCACACATGTCGCGCTGTTCTGGATTGGGCGTCCCAAGTAAGTTTTATTACATGACATGAATTTGGAAGGTATATCATCAACCCCCGCACATGCAGACAAATGTGTGCAAATCATCGTTGAATCGCGATGCACGGACTATCGTACCACGGTACCTTGCATGGTGCTCAACAAAATCACAAATACTCTACCCACCAAACCAGCGAACACCGACGGTTGGCCCATTCCAGGTTCGATCACCCTGGCCGATCCGCTATTTCATCGCCCCGGTAAGATTAGCGTGCTTCTTGGCATTGAACTTTTCTTCCAGTTACTTGAGCCTGGAAAAATTTCACTGAGCTCTGACGACAGTTTGCCCACTTTACAAAACACTAAGTTAGGGTGGGTGGTTGCTGGTCGATATCGGTATCCCACACCACAAGTGACGACTACTACATGCTTGTTAGCCACCACTGACGACAGCTTGAACCAGCAACTGCAACGATTCTGGCAATTAGAGGAATATGCACCAGTTTCACCTCATCTTAGCGACGAGGAAAAACGCTGCGAGGATCACTTTTACAAGCACACCGTGCGAGACGATGATGGAAAATTTATTGTACGGCTACCGTTTCTGGATTCTCCGAGCCTACTTGGTGATTCGCGTCAAAATGCCGAAAAGCGACTAAGTCACATCGAGCGAAAGTTGCAACGGAACCCTCATCTAAAGCTGGAATACCATGACTTTCTCCGTGAGTACCTTGAGTCCGGCCATATGACACTCATCGAGAATCCTCCGAACGATGCTATTTATCTCCCGCATCATTGTGTGGTCAAGGAATCGAGTTCCACCACAAAATATCGCGTTGTCTATGATGCTGCAGCGAAGATTACCAGCGGCTTGGCCCTTAACGATATTCTCATGGCTGGCCCGGTACTGCAAGATTCGCTAGTGGATATTCTTCTTCGCTTTCGTTTTCCGCTGATTGTTTTCATCGGTGATATCAAGCAAATGTACCGTATGATTAAACTGGCCGATTGCGATTATTTGTGCATTGTTTGGCGGTTATGCAATAATGAACCTGTGCAGGCCTACCGATTAAACACAGTCACTTATGGGACGAATAGCGCATCGTACTTGGCGACAAAGTGCCTGCAACAATTATCGGAATCGTACAGACAGCAGTATCCGACAGTGGTTGGGAAGGCAGAAAGGGGCACCTACGTCGACGACGTGTTGTTGGGAGCTGACTCCGAAGAAGAAGCAGTCTTACTACGGGAGCAAGTAACGAAGATTTTCGCCTCAGGTGGTTTCCACCTGCGGAAGTGCAGCAGTATTCCAGGACATCCCGGCTGAGGATATAGAAATGCAGCTACCCATCGAACTCAACGACACTCGCACCATCAAGGCTTTTGGCATACACTGGCAGCCGTGCAGCGACGTATTCCAGTTCTCCAGCTCAACGCACAAGATCTTTCAGCCCACAAAGCGGACCATGCTTTCGCAAATCGCCAGCATTTTCGACCCCCTAGGCTTACTAGCCCCGATAGTCATCAAGGCGAAAATGGTCATGCAGCAACTGTGGGAGCTGAAGGTGGACTGGGACGAAACACCCCCGGGTGAGTTGGTTCAAAATTGGTTAGTATTTGTGCAAAGCCTTTCCGATCTGAATTCATTACAGGTACCACGTCGAGTGATTGGCATGCGTCAAGCCTCTCGCGTCTATCTGCACGGCTACAGTGATGCATCCGAGCGAGCCATGGGTGCTTGCCTCTACATTCGGGCCATCGGTGGTTGCGGCAATACATCGTCGCACTTGCTGTGTGCGAAATCCAAGACAGCACCGATTGGGAATGGACGAACAACATTACCCCGCTTGGAGTTGTGTGCGGCAGTGACTCTGTCCCGGCTGATAGCGAATGTGATGAAGGCAAACCCTATACATTTCCATGAAGTGCGGGCTTTTTCGGATTCAACTGTTGCACTGGCATGGATTCACGGAGGAGCTTCGAGATGAAAAACATTTGTTGCCAACCGGGTGGCAGAAATCTCTACGATCCTACCTGCAATCAATTGGCATCATGTAGATACACACAGCAATCAAGCCGATGTAATCTCACGTGGTGCTCTGCCAGAGCAATTGATCAACAATTCCCTTTGGTGGCATGGACCAGGCTGGATCAAGTCACTCAACACCGACGAAGTTACACTCACTTGTGCTCTTGACGCCACTCAACAACGACAAGTGGAAAGGGAGCAACGATCGACTGCCGTGGCGTGTTTGGTTGTATACGAAAACCAATTTATCGACGACATGCTAGCCCGGTACTACCCAAATTTACAGCTTCTTTTGCGCATCACAGCGCGAATGCTACGTTTCTCCCATCGAGAGCAGAGAGTATCAAATCGCCTTATGCCCCAAGAGATTGAGAATGCCATGGAAGTCTATATACGACACGTGCAGAATCAACATTACCAACAAGAGATCAATCGCCTAGAACGCAAAGGTTAAGTAAATCGTAGCAGCTCTCTTCGCCAGTTGAAGCCTTATCTGGATGAACGACATCTTCTCAGGGTGGGCGGTAGGCTGCAACTTTCAGAGCTAAGTTACAACACGAAGCACCCGATTTTGCTGCCGCGCCACTCAATCCTCACCGCACTCATTCTCCATCACGAGCACCACGAACAACTCCACTGTGGTCCGCAATCACTGCTGAATGCTGTACGGCGACGGTTTTGGATTGTCGGAGGAACGAGTGCTGCACGCAAGACTTGTCGATCCTGCGTCGAATGTATGCGTGCAAGACCTACACAATTGCATCAGCTGATGGGACAGATTCCTGTAGATCGCCTAGCACCGAATCCCCCCTTCTCTATCACCGGCATTGATTATGCTGGGCCTGTTAACATCATCAATCGGCGTACACGTGGCGCTACATCTAGCAAAGGCTACATAGCACTTTTCGTGTGCTTTTGCACCCGTGCCGTGCATCTTGAAGCTGTGTCGGACCTCAGTACATCTGCCTTCATTGCTGCATTCATCCGTTTTAGCAGCCGATACGGATTGCCGAGCAGAATTCACTCGGACAACGCTACCAACTTTCGGGGAGCAGCCCGAAAGTTCCGCGAATTATACCGACACATCAACGAAACCGAACGGAACGATCAAGTGACCGACTTCTTCTCCAACAAGGGAATTGAGTGGAAGTTCATTCCTGCGCGATCCCCACATCACGGGGGCCTCTGGGAGGCAGGCGTGAGGATAGCGAAATCTTTTCTGAGCAAAATCGGTGGTGATGCTTGTTTCACATTCGAAGAACTGAGTACCGTTCTCGCGCAAGTTTCGGCTTGTATGAACTCTCGGCCGATTTCTCCACTCTCTAATGACCCGAACGACCCTCAACCTCTCACACCAGCCCATTTTCTCATCGGTCGACCACTACATTCTGTGCCGGAGATCAATCAGTTAGAACGTCATATCGGTTCCCTCAGCAGATGGGAGTTTGTTCAACGCATCGCACAACAGTTTCGAGCTCGGTGGCAGAAAGAATATGTGCTATCCCTTCAGCGCATGGCAAAGTGGCAGAAAGCAGCTCCGAATATTTCAGCAGGAGATTTTGTGCTGTTGGTGGACGACAACGAGAAGCCTAAGCAATGGCCGATGGCCCGTACCACGTCAGGGTGGTGGATGTCAAGACTGCCAATGGTACCACGCGGCGAGATGTACGGCGACTTCGGCGCATCCCGTTGGATGATGACGAGTACGTGCCAGGACGGAATGGAGCGGAAATTCCCAGACGTAATTTGGTGGGCGGTTTATGGTGTGACGGAATCTAAGTACGTCTCGTCGTTGTCTTTTGTAATTCAATTTCTTTTAATGCCAAACTCTGTATCTCTCCTCATAACTCCAATTTGCGAATTTGTATACCTTTTGTTTAAATTTTTGAGTCTTGCTTCACACTATTCGATCATATAAAATCCAGTTGTAGTCAATAGAAATATAGCAGTTGAATTTATTGTGCCTCGCGTGTTTTATCCATCCGAACGAAATCCGTAGTTCTCTCCGGCGCTTTTCGGACCGCGTAAAATCATGAAGAGTGCCTGGCGTATTACCAGGCATGGGACAGAGCAATACGAAGAATGGTACCATTTGTTAACAAAACATATAAAAACGCAAAAACAGACGAAGTGGAAGTGCCGGTTACCTTCGAACATAAAGGAGAAACAATTACCAGAGTGACAGTGTTTTCGAGAACATCGATTGTAGCAGAAGACCTAACAGAGGAATCAATCACAGCTTGGCAGATGCTGAACATCCGCCAATAAAATCAATAGTAGAAGACATCTTCACCTTATGAAGGGAATCCAAAACAATAGATACATTGTAACCATTCAATGTGAACTTACTAAATATGTAGTACTTATACCAGTTCCATCAAAGGAAGCTAATGTGATAGCGTAATCTTTTGTTGAGAACTTCGTTTTAATTTACGGAAAATTTTTAGAATTAAAATCTTATCAAGGTACTGAATATAAAAATGAAGTACTAGACCAAATTTGCAAATTATTACAAGTCAAACAAACATTTTCTACAGCATATCACCCTCAGACAATAGGTTCTCTTGAGAGGAATCATAGATGTTTAAACGAATATCTACGATCCTTCATATCAGAGCACCAGTCTGATTGGGATGATTGGATACAATTTTATGCATTTAATTATAATACAACACCTCATAGTAATCATGGATTTACACCACATGAATAAGTTTTCGGAACAAAAGCAAGATTACCACACAAACAATACACTGACAAAATTGACCCAATATACAACTTTGACTTATACAATAAAGAACTACAATACAAACTTCGAAAATCAAATCAAATTGCTAGACAGAAACTCATTCAAGACAAAATCAATAGGGTAGAAAATTCAAATCTAAACACAAACTCAATCAATGTCAACATTAATGACTTAGTCTATATCAACAATGAAAATAGGAAAAAACTAGATCCATTTTATACAGGTCCATTTGAAGTTATAAAAATTAAAGACCTAAATTGTATAAAAGAACATATACATTCAAAAAACACATTTCAGACACATAAAAACAGACTTATCAAAGCATAATGGTAATTAACAGAAAAAAAAACAAACAGTTATATATTTTTCAAACATTATATCAAAATATTATATCAAATATATTTACAAAATTTTATATATACATTTACAAATAACATTTTCAGAGAATTTATAGTTATATTTACAAAAAAGAGTTCTCATATTTACATTTATATTACATATTTCATATTTTATCAATTTCTCGTATAAAATAATTTTTTTATTATTCAACAATTAATACAAATAATTATATCATTTATGCATTTAGGTTAAGTGGTGTTCCACCAAGCCTAACTTTTTAAAAAAAAAACATAAAGAAATCAAAAAAATCATTGCTACGCAAGTAGGTAAAACGTTCAGAGCTTCTCTCTGAATGCTGTGAAATTGCTGAATTTGTTTTTTTTTCTCCATGCATGAGCAAATTCATGATATTTCGTTGCTCACTAATAAATCCTGAACATAAACAATTTTTCCATTTCCCAAGTTAATGAGTCTATAACTCAAAACTTTATAACCATCCCAAACACTTTATCCAAATATCCAGTTTCATTACGTAAACACTTTCCCACAGTCAGATTTCTTAATACCAAGCCAACATTCCAACAAACCGATTCTCACAATCGAAATCGATTGTTCTTAGTATCAATTATCCATAGACGCAATCCTCATCATTTTGCGCTATAGCAATAAACTCAAGTGCATTCCAAATGCACCGTCCAAATCCACAATTTCCCACAGAAGTGCTTTTTGCTAAGCAAGCACTAATTAACAGCCGAACCCTAACCAATATCCACCAACCGTCATGATCATTCTTTTAGATTCCGCTTTGACCAATTTCGTTCATCATCGATCCACTTGATCGCGATCGATTACACTATCTATCTCGGTCATGTGCGCACGCTCATATCGAGCTGCACGTGACTGATGTTTGTTTTGGTATGCGTAGTTTCACAGGCTGCGTGTATCAATATTTACATGTATGCACGTTCAGGCTCCTCCTATCGATGTACGCGGATAAAGATTTTTGTGCCACAAATTGTAAATCGAAAAGGAAATAGATTATTAATGTTTAGACCACAGACTGAAAAAGGTCTCTTTAAATGGTCCAGCAAAAAGTGAACAAGTCCCCCCCAGTCTTATTAAAATTACTTCAAGAGTGTTATTAAAAATACCGCCAGTGACTTTTTAATATTACCGACAATCAGATTGATCCAAAAGGTTGAATAAGTATCTGCATGAAATGGGTTTAAAACTTAGAATATACTATAAAGGTTATAGAGCAAAAAACGTCGATTGTTTGATAGAAAAATCAAGAAAGAGCTCAAACAAATCAACAACATCATCCGAATTTCAGGATGCCATAAAGCAAGTACCCCAGTGAATCAGGAAATTACTTGAGCAAACAAACAAATATAGAAAAATAAGTTGCGCAAGATTTTGATTTGGAATTGAAAGTTTGTTCGGATTTTTTTTCTCATACGTTATTCCACTTGGAGACAGGTAGTGTGTGCCGATTTGGGATGGGTAAAGCAGGTTGGTAAGGAATAGGTAGGTTTGAAATTGGATGTGATGGTTGGGGAAAATTTGAAATGTTGCGCTGGGTGGACTGTTGGTTGTTGTTTGGAAAATGGGATGCCGTGGAAGGGTTAGGATTCTGAAAAGGACTAAGGTTAGGATTACAAGTTTGAAAATGATGTTGAAAATGGGTAAAGTTGGCATTATTCGGAATGGAGTGATGATTTGGGGTAGCATTGGAATAAAACGGATGGTTATAATAGTTGGGAAAATCCTGGAAAGCTTGACCAGTTGGAATATCGTCTCTAACGGTTTGCGTGCCGGCATCTTGCTTGAATTTTACTTTTAACAACTCAGTCTCTACTTCAAAAATTCTAGCTTGTAAAGAATGCATCCAGTCCAAGTCTTCCTGACTCAATGTAGTTGCTCGAGGAATTAATCTGTCGTTTGCAATACCGTCAGAACTGTTTTCGTCTCCAGGGGGTTCTATTGGTGGAACAGGTCGTGTTACAGTTGAGTTAATATCAGGGGGCCCAGGGGTTTTCTCATCAGTAGGTGAAACAGACCTAAACAGAGCCTCAATACCCTCAGCAAACTCGACAAGAGCAAAGATCAAAAAACAAGAGCAAACTCGACAAGAGCAAACCGTGCAAATTGGGCGAGCCCCGAGAGTCAGTCAAAGCCGTTATCATGCGAAAACTGAGGCATAACATTCTCGTGTCCAACCCGAACTCATTTTTCAACTCAGAAAACTTAAGCATGCCAATGCAGCTCTTGATTCGGATCTCCCCCAAAAGTTCGCAAAGATATATCACCATTCTCTTCTTTTTCCGCTTTTTTACGTTAGTGCGATCTGTCGAGATCAGTCAAATATTCCAAATAATGCTCACTAGCTTCCAAATAACAAGCTCACTAGCTTAATCAAACATAAGACGCGCTACAGTCATCTCAAAATTTTTTAATCATTCACTACTAAATTATAAACGGAATTATAAATTTTTCACCCAAAATTTATACAATAAAACCCAAATGCACTTTTCGCACAAAATCGAACCAAAAATGAAGAAATATAAACACGGCTGATTGATTGCTACTGCCAAATGCAAACGATAAAAACGATCAAACGGTGTATGACATTTCAGCTCGAACTGGCACGGAACTGACGGAACTTCCTTAGTATGATTTCTCATCACTCGTAACGATTCGTTTTGCCACACATGATGACCCTTTTCCGGAAAACCTTTTAACTATGAAATCGATCTAATGACAATGAATGAACGATTGTGAAAATAATTTTCTCCAGAAGACCGTCTGAGAAAGGGATTTGCTTCTGGTCTAGGAAGCAAATCACTTTCTCTTAAATTTTGCTTCTAGCTGCTTTTTTTTCTTACCAGCTTTGTGCCGTTACTTGGGTCTCCAGTAGAAAACTCAATCGGGCGAACTATCAATCCACCTATACCGTTGGTCACTGAGCGAAATTCACAAAACGTATATTATGGAGCGGAAAGAAGTCAAAAGGACTCACAATTGACAACTTTAAAATTACGAGATCATACAAAATTTTTCTTAAAATTACTTTTAGCGAAAAGGAAGAGTTAGTAGGGATTTAATTTACTTGCGCATATCTTTTCACGTTTAAACGTCTGTCGGGCACTCCGCTCGCTGAGGGGGGGGGGGGTAGATGCTGGTTGGGTGGCCGACGGAAAATAAGCGAGAAAAAAACTCCTTTCACCGCGGCCGCGGTTTTAACGATGAGCCAAAACTAGCGTACAAAATGGCCTTCCAATTTGGCTCACTTAAGATGTTATTCTGCTGAAACTTCGAAACTGGATCTTCAACGCGCGACTACACTCCTCCGGGTTATAATCAAAAATTCACCCGCATATTTGCAATCCGACCTTTTTATTTACAACCTGTCCGCTTTCCATCGTATACCTTCCCTGCCACGTAGCGCGCCACCCCGTTGTTTATACCCGACGGCTCGAAACGTCTACAAACTTATCGTTTAGTTTTGTGCCAGGGTTATATAATGATATTATTTAATTTTTTTAGAACTCTTCTGAGACTTCCCTATGTAACAAATCGTAACGCTCAATGATACCCCCCATATGAGCGTTACGTAATTTATGAATGACGCCATAGGGAATGAAAAAGGAAAAATAAGAGACGTCAAATGTTCGTATTGACTACAGTTCCAATATAAGAAGCTTGTAAATTTCAAGTATTTAACGTTGATATTTTCTCTTTTCCATTCTCTTTCTTTCTCTTTTGCTCTCTTTTCGGAGGAATAATGATGTCTATTGTAAGAATATATTCGAGGACATGACGTGTTCACTTATACAGACACCTTTTGCATTTCCTGTTACCCAATACTACATACACTAGAGATGGTACCCGTACCCGACGGGTTCGGGTCGGGTTTCGGGTAACCCCAAAAAATGTTTTACGGGTTCAGATCAGGTACGGGTAACAAATTTCCCATACCCGACCTTCTCTAGTGTACACTGAAGTTGCGAATATCTCGAAAACAGTAAGATTCAACGCAAAACGGACAAAACGGACGCCCAAGGGGGTCACAAAATCACGTGTTTACTTATATAGGTATATGTTCTGTTTAAAAATTCCTTTAGTTTCAAATTTGACCTTTAGGCCCTTAATGAAATTAAGCCATTTTATATATGTTACTTATTGAACCCCAAGTAGGTTTCCTGCCTGGGAAAACGGGTCAGGCAAACATTTTTGTATACAGCGTTTTATGACAAGCGAAGGAATCCCGTCTGGGCCGCATCCGGTGGAACACTTCAGATCCATACCTGCTGCTTTGACCATATCATCGGTGATAACGATTTGCGAATCAGATGCCGTCAGTTATCCGGGTAATCCGGTTTCCTTCCTCTGGCTGTTGACGTATCGCCAAAAACTTTTGGGGTTATTCTTGAGGTTGTTTTGCAGATGGTCCTGATAAGCGTTGTACAGACGATCATTCAGTTGCCTATATTCAGCGTTTGCTAACATATAGCTGGTCCTGGTAGAGTCCGTACGATACTTGCTGTGTCTTTGGAGGGCTGCGCGTTTAATTTTTTTAGGTATTTGAGATCGGCGTTCGTCCAAGCAGGTTTAGCTGCTCCACGCTTGGTTTTAATGGGAACAAATTGGTCGATAGCATATAGAAGGATAGCGGAGATGGTTAACGCAGCAACGTTAACATCGTAGCTTCGAAGAACATCATCCCACTCGACACGCAGAAGGAAGTCATTCAAGCCATCAAAATTAGCCCTGTTAAAAGCGTAGAAGACGCTTTCGGCAGTATCGCGGAAACGATGTTGTGGGTTGACTTTCAAATCTACCAGTAGAGGAGGATGGTATCTGATCATTTTAGCCAGCGGTGATGGAGCTTGTGAAACAGTGTGTGTGCAGACCTCACAGAGCTCATCGCTAACGAAGCACAGATCGAGTATGCGAGAGCGCTCGTTTTCAACTCCGCTCATCTGTTTCAGACCAGCGGTGCAATAGGTGTCCAGTAACCTACGTGACGTCGGGCCAATCGAAGAACGAGAGGTAATCGGGAAAAAGGAACCGTTGGTATTGCTTTGCCAAAAGATCCCGCTCAAGTTGAAATCACCAAACACGACAATGTTATCTCTGGGTCCCATTTGCGATACGACCCAATAAACAGAGTCAAGATGGTTTTTAATCAAAGCGTCGTCGGATACACGATCAGGAGGGATGTAGACTACACATACGTAGAGCATTGCATCAGCAGTAGCAATCGCAACCCAGACTTGTTCAACTAACGCGCCTTCGGGAGGGCTTACCAAACGCGATTTGTAGCTCGAGCGAACAGCGAGTAAAACGCCACCTCCAGTGCTTTTGTTGCTGTTCATGCACGATCGGTCCTGGCGATAAACGGAGTACGAGTCGTTGAATAGTTGGTTCGATATCGTGTTAGCGGTGAGCCACGTTTCCGTCAAAGCGTAGACGTCGAAGCAACCCTCGCTGAATGCCAGTTGGTACTCCGATAGAGAACTGTTGATCTCACCGACGTTCTGGTAGTACATCAGCATTGTACACGATGTTGTGGCGGTTATGCTCATGGGATGTTTAGTGCTAGGAGGTGAAGAGCCATCAGGACATGGAGAGTTGTTATCGATAAGATACTTGCCATAATAGGCCGTCTGGAAGATCCCATCTTTAGCATTATACTCAGGGCCGGGACGACTTGAACAGCAAGAACGAGATAACACCGATGGATCGATAACAGCAGGCAGCACGACTGAGCTAGGCAGATAAGGATCTTCCATAGGGCTTTGTTGTATGCGTCCCGGGTTGAATGGCGGTCGTCTTGAAGGGCGGTTCGAAATAGAAAATGTTGGTATGCCATAACTGGTAGCGTCAATAAAGGGGTTATCTCTGGAAACGGGAGGACCATCAGGGAGAGAAAGTTCAACATGATGAAAATACTTGCCTGAAAAAGCAGGCTGGAGAACCTCGGCTACAGAATCGACAACAGGACCGCGACGGCTATGATGAACGCTGGCTGCATATGGCCGGACTGTTTCGATCTGAGCAAAGGTCTCCACAGTGCTTTTCAGTGTGCGTCGCGGTGTCCTTAGTCTATCATTTCGGTTTCCTCCGTAGTAGAAGGAGGGCAGGTCACTGGAATGGATCCAACTAAGTCCTGATTCGGTGTCGTCTGAGGCTTCCAAAAATTTGCGCTAGTTCGATTATCCTTGAACTCACGGAAAAGACTCCTTTCGGCCAGGTCGATTCGGCCAGGTCGGTAGTAATGCCTTTGCCTTGACCCTGACGTCAAGGCAAAGGCATTACTACCATCGACCTGGCCGAAAGGAGTCTTTTCCGTGAGTTCAAGGATAATCGAACTAGCGCAAATGTAATCCAACTTTGAAGGAAATGAACGATAAGGTGTTAACATCACGCCCTTTTCCGACAAGCCTTACAACGTTAACATCGTCTGTGTCTAGGCGACGCGAAACTAATGCTTGCACCTGTTCGACAGTGACGTCACGAGAAATACGGGAGAGATACAGCCAGAATTTCTGGCTGGGCGCAGCAGCAACAAAATTATCGAACGATGGGGATAGCGATTCAGCAGTACCAGGCAAGACTGATTGAGGTTGCGGCTTTAAGACATTTGGCTTATTTCAGTGTGTGCGGTAAGCACCTTTTCCTGTCCGGATTCATATGCGGCATGTACAGTCTTTTTCAAGTGTATGTTATTCATGAGAGTAGTGCACGATTTGCACATCCAGAACAGTTGAGAGCTCTTAAGCACTTCATGGAAGGCAGATGAAGTAGTCCCGCAACATTTTTCATGAAATTGCTTGTCGCAAAATCCACGACAATTCACGTACGAACCCACAATAGCAGTATCACATGAAGGGCAGATCGAAGTCATGATGCTTTCGCAAAAGCTTTTACACAGAGCAGTGGTGCGATGAATGTTAGCGAAACGCCAGTAGATAGGCAACAGCGAGGCAGAGCGACTTGTATGCAAAATTAGTTCACGTTGTGTCTCAGGAATAGCGTTCAGAAAAACTTTTCTGCACTTTAAGGTGGAGTAACAACCTTTCCGCAGTTGAACTGATTATTTTTGAAACTCACGATTTTTTTTTGTTTTTCTTATTTTAAACACAAATTTACACCAAAATTTGTTATATTCAGCCCACCGTCATGTAGCAACGAACAAGCACAAGCTGCGACGGTGCAGAGTGATCCGTACCGAACAAAACAATAGCGCTCGTCGATTTATACAGGACAGCGTTACAAACTCACTACAGTTGGTCGTTTTTCGCACTTTGGCTACCGATTTTTGTGAAAACTTCACGATGTGCACTATAGAACGCTATAACACTATTCACTGAAACGATAATATTATGAAACAACCACTAAATATCACAAAAAAAAAACATTCGAAAGATCTAAGCAACACGGTACAGATAATATGAGGTAAAATGGGCCAAGAATTATTCAAAACCTAACATAAAACCTAAATTAATCCACCTTGCGGTCAGACCCAGCCTTTCTCATTCAAACTTTTATTTGTAAAAATAGAGCTTCAATCCAATAAACGTATATTCACTCTTTAGGTTCTAAAATGTTGATATTGTAATCTATACATATAAAAATGCAGTCCGGTCTATCTGTCTGATCCACATAGACTCGAAAACTACCGAACAGAAAGACTTGAAAATTTGTATGTAGGGGTTCCTATGATAAATTGAAAACCCTCCCTCTTCTGGAAGGAGGGGTCCCATGCAAATGAAACATAAATTTCTGCACAACTCAAGAACAATCCGAGCAAATGAAACCGAATTTGGCATGTGAATGTTTTAAGGGGTAACAAATGTGTCCATAATAGTTGGACGCCCCTCCCTTTTCTGGAAGGGAGGGGTTCCATACAAATAAAACACAAATTCCTGCACATCTCGAGAACTAATCAACTAAATGGAACCAAATTTGGCAGGTAAATGTTTTTAGTGGTAAAAAATATGTCCATAATGTTTTGATACCTCTCCTTCTTTTGGAAGGGAGGGGTGTCATACAAATAAAACACAAATTTCTGTACATCTCGAGAACTAATCAACTAAATGGAACCAACTGTGGCAGGTGAATGTATTCAGAGGTAACAAATATGTGCATAATGGTTTGACACCCCTCTCTTTTCTATAAGGGAGAGGTCCCACACAGATTAAACACAAATTTCGCACAGCTCAAGAACCAATCAAGAAAATACAACCAAATTTGGTATGTGAATGTTTTTGGAGGTAACAAATATGTCCATAATGGTTCGACGCCCCTCCCTCTTCTGAAAGCACATGTTTCTGCACAAATTTCTGCACATCTCGCGAACTAATCAACTAAATGGAACCATATTTGGCGGGTGAATGTTTTAGTGGTAACAAATATGTTCCATAATCGGCCTCAGGCAACATTTTGGATTGTAAGATGGCAACTTCCGGTTTCAAGAAAACAGCCAAAAATGGCCGACTTCCACCCAATATAATGATATCCGGATCTACAGTGAGACACAGGAGCTAAAATTGACAACAGATACCATTTTGAATTCTAGGATGGCGACTTCCGGTTTCTGGAAAACAATATATGAATGTTTCTTTAACCAGTATGACGTCAAAATCCGGAAATCGTCTCCAAATGCCAGTATGAAATCCAAAATGGCGACTTCCAGTTTCGGAAAAACAGCGGCAAACGACCAAACACCACCCAACATGGGTATTTCCGGAATCGTAATGATGCACTGGAGCCACAAATCGACTTCAGACAAAATTTTGAGTTGTAAGATTGCAACTTCCGGTTTCTGGTAAATAGCCTGAAATGGACGATTCCCATTAAATATGAGTATCTCCGAAACCAAAAACATGCACAGAAGCTAAGAATTGATCACAGACACAATCTTGAATTTTGATATGGTTACTTCCGGTATCTGGCAAACAGCCGGAAATGACCAAATACCATTTAATATGAATGTTTTCGGAACCAGAATTACGCCCAGATTACAGAAATTGATTTCACAGGCAATTTTAAAGTTCAAAATGACGACTTTCGGTTTCTGAAAAACAGCCCAAAGTGACCAAATACCACCCAATATGATTATTTCCAGAGCCAGAATGTTGCAAGAAGCTAAACATTGACCTCATACACCATTATGAATTGTAGGATGGAAACTTCTGGTTTCTGGAAAACAGCCAAAAATGGCCGATTTCCGTCTATTCTAGGTTGGCGACTTTCGGTTCCTGGGAAACAGCCGAAAAAGATCGAATAACACCCAACATGGTTTTTCCTTCTACCAGAATGATGCTCAGAGGCCAGAAATTATCTTCAATACCAAGATGGCGACTTCAGGTTTGTGAAAAATAGCTTAAAATAACCAAACACCATCCAATATGAGTATCTCTGGAACCAGACTGATGCAATGAGCTTAAAATTAACCTCAGGCACCATTTTGAATTGCTAAATGGCAACTTCTAGGAAACAGTCGAAAATGACCGAATAATACTCAATATGGATATTTCCGTAATCGAGATGATGCATAGAAACCAAACATTGACCCTGGACACCATTTTGAATTTAAAGACGACCACTTTTAGTTTCATGAAAACAATCAAAATAACTAAATACTTCTCAATATGGGTATTTTCGGTGTCAGATTGATGCCAGAAAATCTGCTGAAAATGACCGAATACCACCCAACATGAATATATTTTCAGAATTAAGGCGATGTACGGAAGCCAAAAGTCGAGGAAATTGTCATTTCGATAGAACCAATCTTTTCAAACGATTTGTTATTTGACTTTGATCATATCCTATGGCCGATTCGTCGTGCATTTGCAGACTTTAAACACATCGCAAGGAATCAATGAATTTGAAACGTTCAAATAGTACGATACCACATTTAAATTATTTTGAGGCCACATATATCGATCAAAGCAGGTATAGCTTTAAGTAGTCTTTGAATTTCTTTTCTTCTTATAACTTGAGCCATATATAAAATTTTTATGAAGTTTGTTATTTGTAAGTTTGAGAGATGACTCGTTCGTATGACACTAGTTATGTTTAAATAAGTCATGTAATCTTTGATATAATAGATTTTCGTTGTTTTATTAACAATTTAATACATAACGGTTGCTTAAGCTCGATTATAATCAAATGAAATGGGAATGTATAGGGCAGCCAAAATTGGAAACCACGTGTTCAAACATAATTCATCAGTTAACCCTTAACTAGCCCGCTCATCTGATAATAATATTTATCAAATCGGTTGTGTAGTTTCTAAGATAATGAAGTTTTGCGATTTTCACATTTCGGTACATTACAGACGAAGTTACAGTTCGATTACAGTAAAATTCAATAGGGTGTTATGAGGCAGCTAGACTTATCAATTGACACTAATTTTGTGGAATTTGGGTCAGCCATATCTGAAAAAGCGAGTGAGTCCAAGTAGTCCTCGGAATATGTTCCTTTTCATAGCTGGATTTCACATTTTTAAACATAACAGGCAAAGTAATAGTCCGATTGCAAAACAAATCAATAGGGTCTTTTGGGCAACTAGACCTTCCATTTGACACTGATTTTATGAAAATCGGTCCAGCCATCTCTGAGAAACATGAGTGAGATTAAACAGTCTTCAGAACACGTTTCGCGATCAGAAAGGAAAAACAAAAATGTAACAGAAGCTGTTAGTTTGTTACGGAAAAAACCTTACAGGCTGTCTTTTTAATTTGATCCCGTTAGGTGTTGAAATAACAGAAATTATAACAGAAATGATTCTACTAGTATCAAATTCATATCAAAATTTGTAATTAATGTATCAGCTTTCTAACAAAATCAGATAGTATGTAAAACAGTATAGTAACAAACATTATTAGAAACAACAGGTTTCGATAAAAACGAAAAATTGGTTAGACTTGTTTCAGAACTACTTCATTTCAGGTTTTGTCATTTTAACTAATTCAGATTCAATTTTGTTATCACAATTGTATGGAAAAATACAAAATTGTATCAAAATATGTTATTTGTATCTCGCGTTGATAGAATTTTGTAATTTTTTAGTTATGCTCTTCTGACCGGGTTCATTTCATAACTATTGAACCACAAGTTCAATCTTTATAAAATTCAAAAGTTAAGAGTATTTCACGTAGCCCGTTCATTTGAAACCAATTTTGTTCAAATCGGTTATGTAGTTTTCGATATAATGATGTTTCATGATTTTTACATTTTGATACATAACCTCTAAACTAAAAATCCGATTATAACAAAATTTAAACAGGGTCTAATAAGACAACAAGACCTTTCATTTGCAATTAATTTCATGAGAATCGGTCCAGCCATCTCTGAGAAAAGTGAGTGAGAATAAAAATCTGCACATACACACACACGCATACACACAGACACACACACAGACAGACACACACACACAGCCACACACACAGACACACACACACACACAGACACACACTCACAGACACACACACAGACACACACACAGACACACACACAGACACACACAGACACACACACAGACACACACACATACAGACACACACACAGGCACACACACACACACACACAGACACACACACACAGACACACACACAGACACACACACACAGACACACACACACACACACACACACACAGACACACACACACACACACACACACAGATACACACACAGACACACACACACACACACAGAAAATGCTCAGCACGTCGAACTGAGTCGAGTGATATTTGCCATTCGGCCGTCTGGAGCACTTTTATACTTTCGGTTTTGCAAGTGATTGCTAAACCTTCCTAGGAGAAAAGCAGAACTATCGATATCCTATGCCATCCGTGGGTTTTGTCTCCGACACCACCTTCTCATTTTTAAAAAAAATCAAACTATTTTTACGACGTATAAAAACTCAGTAGAATTTTTTTTTTGATTTTGAAATAATTTTAATTCCAATTGATAGGTACTACACTGGGGTCGGTTTTTACGCGGTTCGTTGTACCGCATTTAAAAGATTAGATTACATATACTCATACTAAACTTATTTGATACCGCGTAAAAATGATCTTTCGAATCGAGTAAAAATAATCCGCGTCATTGTAAAAATATCCCGTGTGAAAAAACGCATAAAAACAACCCGCGTAAAAAGCGACCCCAGTGTATTGTATTAAAATATTCCGCAAGCATTAATGTCTAATATTTATTGTTACAGGTACAGCTATCGCTCGTTTCGTCGGAAAAATCTATGGACGAATTTCATACTCGAAAAGAAATAGCAAGTAGTGACGTCGTGTCTAGCGGTGCAGCATCCCCTCTAACGGCCCGATCTTTACGTTTAGAACGCTTTGCGTTAGCATTGGCACATAGTCAAGAGGAACTTAGAAGGTAAGAATTTAGTTCATTGAAGTTAACTTTCAATTACCTATGTTGAAAAAACTTTAAAACGCTTACTTTAAGGTCAGATTTATGAAAAAACCTAAATTAATCCACCTAGCGGTCAGACCCAGCCTTTCTCATTCAAACTTTTATTTGTAAAAATAGATTTACATAAACGCTTCAATCAAATAAATGTATATTCACTCTTTAGGTTCTAAAATATTGATGTTGTAATCTATACATATAAAAATGCAGTTCGATCTGTCTGTCTGATCCTTATAGGCTCGAAAACTACCGAACCGATCGACTTGAAAATTTGAATGTGGGGGTTTTTGGTGCCGATAAAGGTTCCTATGATAGTTTGAGACCCCTTCTTCTTCTGGAAGGATCCCATACAAACGAAACATAAATTTCTGCACAACTCAAGAACAAACCAAGCAAATGAAACCGAATTTGGCATGTGGATGTTTTAAGGGGTAACAAACCTGTCCATAATAGTTGGACGCCCCTCCCTTTTCTGGAAGCACATGTTTCTGCACATCTCGCGAACTAATCAACTAAATGGAACCATATTTGGCAGGTGAATGTTTTTAGTGGTATCAAATATGTTCCATAATCGACCTCAGGCAACATTTTGGATTGTATGATGGCAACTTCCGGTTTCTGGCAAACAGCCAAAAATGGGCGACTCCCATTAAATATGAAATTAAATATCTCCGGAACCAAAGAGATGCCCAGAAGCTAAAAATTGATCACAGACACAATCTTGAATTTTAAGATGGTGACTTCCGGTGTCTGGCAAAAAGCCGGAAATGACCAAATACCATTCAATATGAATGTTTCCGGAACCAGAATTACACCCAGATGACAGAAAGTGACCAAGTTCCACCCAATATGAGTATCTCCGGAGCCAGAATGTTGCAAGAAGCTAAAAATTGACCTCAGACACCATTATGAATTGTAGGATGGCAACTTCTGGTTTCTGGAAAACAGCCCAAAATGACCGATTTCCGTCTAACATGAGTATCTCCGGATCTAGAATGATACACAGTAGCTGAACTCGACGACAGACCCCATTTTGGATTCTAGGTTGGCAACTTCCGGTTTCTGGGAAACAGCCGAAAATGATCGAATAACCCCAAAATGGGTCTTTTTTCAACCAGAAAGACGCTCAGAGGCCAGAAATTATCTTAAATACCATTTTGAAATTCAAGACGGCGACTTCCGGTTCGTGAAAAATAGCTTAAAATAACCAAACACCATCCAATCCTCTGCTCATAGCAGAGGCGGATTAACGCGTAGGCGAAACAGGTGGTCGCCTGCTCGTCAATCATCGAGGGGCGGCAAACAGACGGCTAATGCGTGTGCTTATTTTTCAAGCGACGAGGTAATTTTTTCTTTCACTAGCAGGATTTCCATTCACGTGCGACGCGACCAGGCATGTACCATACAATTTAAAGGATGCGCAAGGTGATGTCTTGTCGCTTCACGAACTACATACTTGATAAAGCTCGTGAGACTTTATCGTGAACCAAAGTAATATTTTACTAAAAGTAATATTTGGTGCTATTGGGGAAATCTCAAAAACAGAAAACAAAAGGCACATAAAGCTTATAAGAAAGACAAAAGTTCTCAGAACTTAAATAATTATATAGAAATTTGCAGAGCACTTGACGTAGAAATATCCTTAGCATATGAGAGTTTTAACACAAAAGTAGGAGCCAACATTAAATCCGATCCGAAAGCGTTTTTTAGCTTCGCGAACGAAAAAATTAAAACTTCTTGTTCGTGCCAAAACTCCCGCCTCAGCTGGGCATTACTGTCATCCGTGAGTGACCAGCTGAGGCCCAAGCGACGCTGGTTTGCGCGCGCTTCTTTTCAGCTTTGTTCTGGCTCGACAATGCTGCCGTCCAAGAGGCAGCCTATAAAAGCGCTCTCTACAGCTGCGCTTGTGTTCAGTTCATTGTGGTAAGTCAATTTGCGTCCGGCGACAGCGCCGGCACGCTGCTCACTTGTAAATATTTTCCGTTTAGAATAAATGTACAGTAAAATAGTGAACATTTGTGTCGTGTCGTTGCACTCCGAAAGAAAACTTCTCTCTGGGCCTTAATTGCCCCCTCGTGATGCCAAAGGGCGAAATCAATAACACACAACGAAGGGCCGTGCGCGATCATATTTTCCTCGATAGTATAGTGGTCAGTATCCCCGCCTGTCACGCGGGTGACCGGGGTTCGATTCCCCGTCGGGGAGCCACAAATATGATCGCGCACGGCCCTACGTTGTGTGTTATTGATTTCGCCCTTTGGCATCACGAGGGGGCAATTAAGGCCCAGAGAGAAGTTTTCTTTCGGAGTGCAACGACACGACACAAATGTTCACTATTTTACTGTACATTTATTCTAAACGGAAAATATTTACAAGTGAGCAGCGTGCCGGCGCTGTCGCCGGACGCAAATTGACTTACCACAATGAACTGAACACAAGCGCAGCTGTAGAGAGCGCTTTTATAGGCTGCCTCTTGGACGGCAGCATTGTCGAGCCAGAACAAAGCTGAAAAGAAGCGCGCGCAAACCAGCGTCGCTTGGGCCTCAGCTGGTCACTCACGGATGACAGTAATGCCCAGCTGAGGCGGGAGTTTTGGCACGAACACTTCTAATTATCCATCCCGCATGCAATTTGAAGACTTTGATGGAACTAATAGTAGTGATATTTGTAACCATTTTGCGCGATTTTTTCAAAACAATTATAAAACATCAGAGGATACTCCAGACATAAACTATTTTTCCTACCTAAAAGAACAAAACAAGGACGTATCAGTTGACAATATTACTGTTCAAGAAATCCTAATGTCGCTTGAAGGCCTTGATGCTAATAAAGGACCGGGTCCCGATCAGATACCGCCATCATTACTTAAAACATTTGCAACTTCATTTGTTAAACCCCTTTTTTGGCTTTTCAACCTGTCTCTTAAGTCACGCGTTTTTCCGCTAGCCTGGAAAGAATCATTTTTGATCCCAATATTTAAGTCTGGTAAGCGGTCAGATATCAAGAACTACCGAGGAATTGCAATCATCTCGTCAATCCCCAAGATGTTTGAGGCAATCGTAAATCAAAAAATGTTCAGTCAAGTCAAAAATAGTATTTCCAATAACCAACACGGGTTTTTCAAAGGTAGATCTACCTCTGCAAACCTATTAGAATTTGTGAACTTTTCTTTAGGGGCGATGGACAGGAATAACTTCATTAAAACTTTATACACTGACTTTAGTAAGCCGTTCGATAGAGTTGATGTTCGGCTGTTGCTTCATAAGCTTAAACGTATGGGATTAAGAGCGACACTGCTAACATGGATCGAATCGTACCTGACGAATAGGACGCAGTTTGTTCGTTTTAAAGGTAAAACTTCGACAGCAATTAAAGTCACTTCTGGTGTTCCACAGGGTTCCCACTTAGATCCTTTATTATTTACTATGTTTGTCGACGATGTTAATCTTGTATTGAAATGCGCCAAAGTACTCATCTATGCAGACGACATGAAATTGTACATGGAGATACGTAACAGCGTAGATCTGCAACATTTTCAGGATGAAATCAACGTTTTCTTCAATTGGTGTACCAAGAGCCTACTGGATCTTAATATTAAAAAATGCAACATTATATCCTACTCGAAAAAACACACCAATCATGATTTCAGTTTCACTTTAGGAAATCAGTTGATTCAAAGGAGTTACAAGTTTAGAGACCTAAGCGTAATACTTGACTCAAAACTAAGATTTGTGGACACTATAATACAATGATCAATAAAGCTTTCAGTATGTTAGGATTCATCAAAAGGTTCAGCTACAATTTTAAAGACCCCTATACCATTAAAACACTTTATGTTTCGTATGTAAGATCTATTCTCGAATATTGTAGTGTAGTTTGGAGCCCATATCTATCCACACATGTAGCAAGAATAGAATCAGTTCAAAAACAGTTTTTGTTGTATGCACTCAGGAAGCTAGGTTGGAGCTCTCTGATCCTCCCATCATATGAATCACGGTGCATGTTAATTAACATTGAAACGCTTGTAAAACGAAGAGAAATCGCTAAGGGGCCACCCACATACCACGTGGACAGATTTTTAACGATTTTGACCTCCCCCCTCCCCCTCCGTGGACAACTACCCATATAAATTCTAAAAAAATTGTATGGACCATGGACATTGCCAACCCCCCCCCCCCCCCCAAAGCTGTCCACGTGGTATGTGGATGGCCCCTAAGGTCTCTTTTATCAACGATATAATCTCTCATCGAACATCGAACATCGAAAACTTGAACTTTTATGTACTCTCACGCATACTTAGAACCAGAAGTTTGTTTCAAGTGGCTCCTCAACGAACAATGTTAGTTGCATACATTGTTCGTTGAGGAGCCACAGACCTATGAACCAAATGATGAACACATATAATCAATATTGCGTACACATTGACGTAACTATGTCCAGGGCAGCAATGAGAAAAACTTTGAACAGAAGACAAAATTAACAATTTTATCATATATGTAAGTAAAACTGTATGTAGTCTACCCTGATTGACGAAATAAATTGACGAAACAAATAAACTTTCCCGAAAGCCTTTTGTTGTCAGAGCTTCGAGCTTAGTGATACAGAACTTTTCAATGCAAATATCGCGCATTCACACAAATAACAACATCCACATTTTCATGTACTAACGTTGTACTAACACTCCACATGTCAAAGTCTTCTTGCAAAATTTCAGCTCAGTCGGACTTCGAAAAGTGGTGCCTCAAACCGGTCAAAGTTTCACTTTTTCGGCCGATAAAAAATGCACAGGTAGTTCGTGAAATGTTTGATACTGAAAAAAATGGTCTTAGAAATGCATGAAACGTCGAGATCTGGTATAATCTCTTAAACTTTCTTTGTAAAAATCAATTTTTGTAAGAATCAATCCGTTCCATGCAGCAACCATTCTCTCAATCTTGTTGTCAACGATGGTGCCAAGTAATGTTTTGATGCAGTAGACTTTTTCAGTGTCGTGCAAAAAATTTTCAACTTCTTTCTGTATCAACTCATCGTTGGAGTGTTCTCAAAAAACACATTACTTCTCTTACGGTGAAGCCTCTGAGTGGAACGCGTTGGGAAATTAGAATTGATGCTGTCACTTCCTCGAGGTTTAATATGGGGGAGATTTATTATGCCTTATATGAAGCAAGCGAGGATCTAAAGCAGAATGCGTTTGTAAGAAATACTGCAAAAAGCCTAGCAAAAAAATAAATCAGATTCTTATGCAGTTTAGTAGCTTGGCATTCAATTTTGTTCAAAATCAATTGAGTGAGAAAATACCTCAAAAAATAAAAAGCAGTCTAGAAATCGCTATAGACGTTCGAAACTTTTTGAAAAATATGAGAAATGAAGAAGGTTTGAATAGCGTCATTACTGATGCTAAAGAACTTGCCGACATTTTAGAAGTAAATCCGGAATTTCAAACAAAAACCCTAATTCGGCCGAGAATGACAAAGAAACAATTTGCATGCGAACAGTCAGATGAACCAATTACAACAGAAAAACTCTCTTTCAAAGTGAATTTCTTCTATTCTGTATTGAATGTAGCTGCATCGTTCGAGGAGTGATTCCAGCTAATGAAAAATCACAGTGACAGTTTCAGCTTCTTGTATGATATTCACAGTTTAATGGGTTGTAGTACAGATCAGTTAAAGAAAAGTTGTCTACATTTACAGAAAATCCTCACACACAAGAAAGAGTGTGATATCGATGGACATGAAATGCACCAAGAACTTGTTATTCTGTCACCTATGTTGCCAGTTGAGACGACTCCAATGAATGCGTTAAACTACATTACAAAAAAAATCAACTGATTGATACTTTTTCAAATGTTTTTGTATCTCTGAGAATTTTACTTACTTTACCCATTAGTGTAGCAAGTGGCGAGAGAAGCTTCTGGAAATTAAAACTTATAAAAATGTATTTACGATCGACCATGTCGCAAGAACGTTTATGTGGCCTGGCGATGATATCGATAGAAAGACAGGTGCTTCAAGAAATTGATATGTCGGAAACGATAAAAAAAACTGCAACATTGAAAGCATGAAAGTTAATTTTTGAAGTTTTAACACAACACATGCTATCTAATAAAATTTTCGAGTCTATATAAAATTACCTTACCAAACAGTCCCAAGCCGTGGTGTGGCCTTTGCTGTACGTAAGAGTCGTCTCCATTTCACTCGGTCCATGGCTGCAGTTCGCCAGCTCTGCAGTCTGCGTAGGGTCCGCAGGTCGTCTTCCACCTGATCGATCCACCTTGCCCGCTGTGCACCTCTCCGTCTCGTCCCTGACGGATTGGTTTCAAGAACCATCTTTACCGGGCTGTCGTCTGACATCCTTACAACATGCCCAGCCCACCGCAACCTGCCTATCTTAGCGGTGTGAACGATAGATGGCTCCCCAAGCAGCTCCTGCAGTTCGTGGTTCATTCGCCTTCTCCACACTTCGTTTTCCATCTGCAGTCCACCGAAGATGGTACGCAACACCCTCCGCTCGAAGACCGCAAGGGTGCGTTGGTCCTCCACAAGCATAGTCCATGTCTCATGCCCGTAGAGGACTACAGGTCTGATCAGCGTCTTGTAGATGGTTAACTTGGTGCGGCGACGAATTCTGCTCGATCGGAGCGTCCTCCGGAGACCAAAGTATGCACGATTTCCTGCCATAATGCGCCGTTGAATTTCTCTGCTGGTATCGTTGTTGGCAGTTACCAGTGAGCCCAGATACACGAACTCATCAACCACCTCGATTTCATCACCACCAATTTGAACTCGAGGTGAGAGGTTAGCACTGTCCTCTCGTGAACCCCTTCCTTTCATGTACTTCGTCTTCGATGCATTGATGACCAGTCCAATCCGTTTGGCTTCAGCCTTTAGTCCGATGTACGTATCCGCCATCTTCACAAAGGTCCGAGCCACAATGTCAATATCGTCGGCGAAACCAAACAGTTGAACCGACTTTTGGAATATCGTGCCACTCGGGTTAATCCCCGCTCTTCTAATGACACCTTCCAGGGTAATGTTAAACAGTAGGCACGAGAGACCATCACCTTGCCTTAGACCTCTTCGGGTTTCGAAGGGGCTCGAGAGTGCCCCCGAAACTCGAACTACACACATCACTCGATCCATCGTCGCTTTGATCAACCGCGTCAGTTTGTCCGAAAATCCGTAGTCGTGCATTATTTGCCATAGCTTGTCCCGATCGATTGTGTCGTACGCCGATTTAAAATCGATTATGATGTACAGACCGGTAATCGGACCAGATAGTTTGCATGCCGTGTCTAATGATAACGGCCATCGGTGCGTAAACTTTGCGGCCTCTCGTGGTATGGTAGTCCGAACTACCTTCTTCCCCCGCGAAGGTATCCACAAATCCACCTGGAGATCGCCCGACCAACAGAGAGAGAACCAAATCGACCACGTTTTAATCGACGGCAGGTTTTTCTCCGACATCATCAACGTTCGCACCTATCGCAGTGCGAATATAGATTCGGACCACTACCTAGTAGCTGTGTGCTTGCGCTCAAAACTATCGACGGTGTATAACACCCGCCGAAGTCGAACGCCGCGACCAAATATTGAGCAACTGCGGGACGCCGAGGCTGCACAGGAATACGCGCAGCAGCTGGAGGTAGTGCTACCTACGGAAGAGCAGCTTGGCGCAGCTACCCTTGAGGATGGCTGGAAAAGCATCCGATCCGCCATAGGTAACACTGCAGTAGCGCTACTAGGTACAAGGGCCCCGAATCATAGAAATGACTGGTTTGACGGCGAATGCAAACGGTTAGTCGAGGAGAAGAATGCAGCACGGGCGAGAATGCTGCAACACCGTACGAGAGCGAACGTGGAACGATACCGACAGGCACGGAACAGCCAAAACTCAGTCCTCCGAAGGAAGAAGCGCCAGCTCGAGGACCGAGATCGCGTAGCGATGGAAGAGCTGTACCAAGCTAACGACATTCGGAAGTTCTACGAGAAGCTGAACAGCTCCCGCAAAGGCTTTGTGCCGCAAGCCGATATGTGCAGGAGCTTGGACGGCAACCTCCTAACAGACGAGTGTGAGGTGATCGAAAGGTGGAGGCAGCACTTCGACGAGCATCTAAACGGCGATGCAGTAGAGCGCGAGGACGGTATGGCAATTGATCTTGGTTCACGAGCAGAAGACATCAGAATTCCAGCCCCCGATCTTCTGGAGGTGGAGGAGGAGATTGGTCGGCTGAAAAACAATAAATCTGCTGGAGTGGACCAACTTCCCAGCGAGCTATTGAAATACGGTGGAGAAACACTGGCTAGAGCCGTGCACTGGGTCATTGTCAAGGTTTGGGAAGAAGAACGAGTACCGGAGGAGTGGATGGAGGGTATTGTGTGTCCCATCTACAAAAAGGGCGACAAACTGGAGTGCTGCAATTACCGGGCAATCACTCTGTTGAACGCCGCCTACAAGGTACTCTCCCAAATACTTTGCCGTCGACTATCACCATTTGCGAAACAGTTCTTGGGGCACTACCAGGCGGGATTTATGGGTGCCCGCGCCACCAAGGATCAGATATTCGCGGTTCGGCAGGTTATGCAGAAATGCCGCGAATATAACGTGCCCACACATCATTTGTTCATCGATTTTAAATCGGCGTACGACACAATCGATCGGGACAAGCTATGGCAAATTATGCACGACTACGGATTTTCGGACAAACTGACGCGGTTGGTCAAAGCGACGATGGATCGAGTGATGTGTGTAGCTCGAGTTTCGGGGGCACTCTCGAGCCCCTTCGAAACCCGAAGAGGTCTAAGGCAAGGTGATGGTCTCTCGTGCCTACTGTTAAACATTGCCCTGGAAGGTGTCATTAGAAAAGCGGGGATTAACACGAGTGGCACGATATTCCAAAAGTCGGTTCAACTGTTTGGTTTCGCCGACGATATTGACATTGTGGCTCGGACCTTTGTGAAGATGGCGGATACGTACATCGGACTAAAGGCTGAAGCCAAACGGATTGGACTGGTCATCAATGCATCGAAGACGAAGTACATGAAAGGAAGGGGTTCACGAGAGGACAGTGCTAACCTCCCACCTCGAGCTCAAATTGGTGGTGATGAAGTCGAGGTGGTTGATGAGCTCGTGTATCTGGGCTCACTGGTAACTGCCGACAACGACACCAGCAGAGAAATTCAACGGCGCATTATGGCAGGAAATCGTGCATACTTTGGTCTCCGGAGGACGCTCGATCGAGTAGAATTCGTCGCCGCACCAAGTTAACCATCTGCAAGACGCTGATCAGACCGGTAGTCCTCTACGGGCATGCGACATGGACTATGCTTGTGGAGGACCAACGCGCCCTTGCGGTCTTCGAGCGGAAGGTGTTGCGTACCATCTTCGGTGGACTGCAGATGGAAAACGGAGTGTGGAGAAGGCGAATGAACCACGAACTGCAGGAGCTGTTTGGGGAGCCATCTATCGTTGACACCGCTAAGATAGGCAGGTTGCGGTGGGCTGGGCATGTTGTAAGGATGTCAGACGACAGCCCGGTAAAGATGGTTCTTGAAACCAATCCGTCAGGGACGAGACGGAGAGGTGCACAGCGGGCAAGGTGGATCGATCAGGTGGAAGACGACCTGCGGACCCTACGCAGACTGCAGAGCTGGCGAACTGCAGCCATGGACCGAGTGGAATGGAGACGACTCTTACGTACAGCAAAGGCCACACCACGGCTTGGGACTGTTTGGTAAGGTAAGTATCTTTGTCATAAAAAATATGTTCTTAAGATAATAAAACTCGAAAATAACTATTTGATTCTTATATATATTTATATCACTTAGAACATTTAACTCTTTTCTTGAGAAACGTTCGCCCAATCGTTTTGTTGTCAAAGAATGAATTGTATATTTTTGATCAAGCATTCCAATGAACGTATGGTTTTTGCTGGAGAACCATGGACAAATTAAGAAAAACGTGTATTTTCCTAAATAATTATAATTTTTCGAGCTTAAATTAGAAATAACTCGAAAACCAATGCCTTTAGAATGTTTACTACCAAGAGCTTTTTGATTCAAAATGACTCTCTGCATCTTTTAAAATCACCAGAATACAAATATTTTGAAAAATGTTTGAATTAGAATTTTCATGAAAGAATCAATCTACCATAAAAAAATTATTTTTCATTTCTCCATCCTGGACTTTTTAAAAGTTGCGTATTAACGTCAAGTTTCTTTAAGCGTATTAACGTCAAGTTTCTTTAAAAAAAAATAAAAAAAATTCAACTCTTTTTTTAAGTGAAAATTTGATGTCTATTTTTAATTTTTCTTGGTCAAAAAAAAAATTTTTTTTATGGTGCATTTTTTATTCCCTACAACTCATTCACAGACAGTTTTTATATGCAACCAACGGTTTTTGGGCTGCAATGCTTCGAATAAAACCTATGCCAAAGGGCATACGCCCTTTTAGAATGTAACTCATGGGTGTAAAAAATCTTCACCTGTGAAAAATGCTCAGTTTGCTAAGCCAAATACGTGTGCAAAGTTTCATTCAAATCAAAAATGGTCGATTAAATTTTCGCGTATTCCCAGGCGATTGGAAATGATTCCTCTCATTTATAATTTTCGGGAACAGTCTATATATATATATATATATATATATATATATATATATATATATATATATATATATATATATATATATATATATATATATATATATATATATATATATATATATATATATATATATATATATATATATATATATATATATATATATATATATATATATATATATATATATATATATATATATATATATATATATATATATATATATATATATATATATATATATATATATATATATATATATATTTTTTTTTTTTTTTTTTTATTTTTGTGTTTTTTTTTAATATTTTACATGGTTCAGTTCAGCATTGCATTCAGTTATTTGACTCCCAGAGCCCACTAAAAATCACAAAAAAAATTATTTTTCCCATCATTTTTGGATAAAACCCTTCATGAGCATGATTGACCGCCCGCGGTTGCTACTCCGTTATTGCCAGATCAGCTGTAATTACACAGAGAACCAATTGATGATGCTTGGGACTAACATTCATCCTCGATGTGTAAAAACTTGTGATCTTAATCTTCATGCTAGGCAATACCAGCGCCGGCCGCATCCGAATGCAGGTCAAAGAAGGAGTGTGTGTAGGAATATGTTGACGTGATACTCGCTTTTTTGGAAGCCGAGAACACCTCTGCACTTCCACGAGAAATCACTGGGATGTTGGAGAAAAGGGTAGGGTTGGAAGCAGGTTTCGTTTTGGTAAACGATGCGCTGAGTTCGAGTACCGGGTTCATAATAACAAATATCGCGCCTGCAAGTTCATAATAACCTCTGCGAAAATTATTACGCCATTCGAACTCGTTCTGTTTGATATACCACCGAAAAATAAGGGCACGCGAGGATACCGGACCTGCGACTAAATTGAGACAGACTAAAATATTCGAACATTCCCTCATCAAATCATCATACAACTACCGAAGAGAACCTCCCATTGATGTATCTTAGCCGTTACGTCACAATGTTACGAGAGCCACGAAAGTTCTATCCACGTTAACGTCTCCACACTTCAATTTCCACTCCAATGCGACCTCTTGGAAGGTATCGACGCGAAGTCTCTAGATATTCGGTCACCCGGAGATCTGGCTTTCTGCTTAACAGGTCGACTAACGACATTCGTCTGTTCTTAATAAGCGATTTCCTGACCTCTGCCTATTTCAAGGCAAAACCGAGGCATCATGCACGACCGCTCTATTCCTTCTCACCGATGTGGACGCGTAGGGACGCGGCGTTTCACGTCGATTCTTTGTTGTTTGTCTACACAAGAGTCGCCTATCAAATACAAAAATTGGCAAAGTTGCATGCATCCAAAGCCCCAATAATTTGAAAAATGCAGGTACACATACTTGCCAAAACGTAGTCTTAAATTTGCGAACAAACGCCAAATTAGCCATAATTAGAAAATAATATTTAAAACGACTATTCAAAAGCTAGAAAAATCGAAAAATAGTTAGCATCGATTCTGGTTAGCAGCAAAACTTACATTTCAAACTCTCATAAACCACGTGCATGTTTCCTGGAACAACTTAAGCTATTTTGTTTAGTCACTGTTAGCAAATTATGACCCAATGGGGGGCTCTATCACTAATTCTATTTGGTGTAGAATAATATGCGTGAAGCCGGGTATTCAAATTCTACTTCTAACCGTGATTTAGTTTCGACTCAATGAATTTTATCCAAAATTGATTACTTCTAAATATTAAATGCACGCGAACACGAATATAAAAACATATAAAAATAACAATTAAAAGTTGTCCATGTATAGCAACATTTTTTCAAAAGTTAGTAAAATCATTAAATTTAATATACAATTTTCATTACCATAGCATGGTAGATGCTATTTAGTTTCGTATAAATATAAAGTACAAAAATCGTATAAAGTCTCCAGACAAGTAAATACTACCAGCCCAATATATACTCTTCGGCTATTTACTCTAACCAAAGTTATTTCCGCCCATTTAAACTGTCAATACAATCATGAAATAATAATGTGGGCATAATCATAACGCGAAATTATTGCTTAACACCCGAGAACAACAGGGTGTAGTTCGAAAACATGAACAACAAAAAAGCAATTCTATCAAATGCCGTACGAAAAAAAATGACGGAGGTGATGAGTGTAGTTTCGTTTTGCTGTTCGTTTTCAAACCTACAAGTGCAGTTATGAACGGCGCAGCACCGTCGCGAAAAAGAGTTCGGTAAAATATTCGTTACTGCTTCTACTTGATGGCGCACACATCAACACATTCAGACTCTTCACATTATGACACAAAGCCTATGAATTCTTCAAAAGTTTGAGCATGAGCATGAGCATGAGCATGATTGACCGCCCGCGGTTGCTACTCCGTTATTGCCAGATCAGCTGAAATTACACAGAGAACCAATGGATGATGCTTGGGACTAACATTCATCCTCAATGTGTAAAAACTGGTGATCTAAATCTTTATGTTAGGCAATACCAGCGCCGGCCGCATCCGAATGCAGGTCAAATAAGGAGTTTGTATAGGAATATGTTGACGAGATACTCGCTTTATTGGAAGCCGAGAACACCTCTGCACTTCCACGAGAAATCACTGGGATGTTGGAGAAAAGGGTAGGGTTTTGCAGCAGGTTTCGTTTTGGTAAACGATGCGCTGAGTTCGAGTACCGGGTTCATAATAACAAATATCGCGCCTACAAGTTCATAATAACCTCCGCGAAAATTATTACGCGATTCGAACTCGTTCTGTTTGATATACCACCGAAAAAAGGGCACGCGAAGATACCGGACCTGCGATTAAATTAAGACAGACTAAAATATTCGAACATTCCCTCATCAAATCATCATGCAACTACCGAAGAGAATCTCCCATTGATGTATCTTAGCAGACTACACAAGGTTACGAGAGCTACGAAAGATCTATCTTTCTATATCGCGTTGATAATCTATCTGTAGAAAACACGAACTCATGGAAGGTATCGACGTGACATTCGGACATTCGGACATCTGTTTATGAAGTCATTATGCAACTACCGAAACGTATCTCCCATTGATTTATCTCAGCTGACTACACGATATTACGACAACTACTAGAGTTGAGTCCACGTTAACGCCTCGCCACTCCTATCGCTTCCTCGTGAAGTGACCCTCTTTATACCGAAAATTATAACACGGTTATAACCAATCTGTAGACAATGCGACCTCATGAAAGGTATCGACGCGAAGTCTCTAGATATTCGGTCACCCGGAGATCTGGCTTTCTACTTAACAGGTCTTCTAACGACATTTGTCTGTTCCTGAAAAGCGATTTCCTGACCTCCAACCCTATGAATTCTTAAAAAGTTTGACACAAAAACAAATACTTATCTGAATCATTCGAATGAATCCGGCGAAACAGACGCCGACCAGCACCAAGCAATACATCGCAGTGCAACGCTCAATGTCTTGCCATTCTTTTCGCTCACATCACTATCACTAGGCAGGCCGTTGTTCTCCTATATCATACGGCTAGCTTGCGCGACGCAGAGCTTACACTCACACTTATACAATTTTGCGGGTTTGTAATTTGAAAACCGCGATAATTTTTCACTTGTATTCACTTAATCACTAAATCTTCACTTTTCTCTCGTTAATATAGCATCACACGACACATCTTCACACTTTACAACAATTTTGTCCGTGGAAATCACACAAAAATGAATAACTTGAACGGAGAGGTTTCAAAGCACATTTCACTAGCTAGCTGTGCTGCCAGTTCCCTCCATTTTTGGATAAAACCCTTCAAAACACAAATAAAAAATTTTTTAATCAACAACTGAAACTTTCTTTGCAAAGCGGGATTCAAGACCCATCATATATAAAAATGTCAATATCTCAGCCCCCGATTTTTTTTTATGTAAATTTTCGTCTTGAATCCCGCTTTGCAGGAAAATGTTTGTTCTTGATCAAAAAAAAAAATTATTTGTGTTTTGAAGGGTTTTATCTAAAAAATATGAGAAAAATTTACTTTTTTGTGATGTTTAATGGTCTCTGTGATTCAAATAATTGAATGCGATGCTGAACTAAACCATGCAGAAAGTTAAAAAAAAATCCCACAGAAATAAACAAAAAACTTATGGAAAAATGCAGGAATCGCACAGATTTGAACAAAGTGCAAAAGAGTGGGTTTTGTAGCTTGACAAAGTTATTTTTTCATTAATCACGGTTGGGCAACCTGAAAACATTTTTTCAACAATGCTATAAATAACATTATCTTTCAATTTAGGGCTGAGAACCTTGACTTTTTCAACATCGATTTTTTTTTTGGACAGCCTACTCCACATGCCAAACTTGGTTCCATTGACTTGATTAGTTCTTGAGTTGTGAAGAAATCTGAGTTTCATTTGCATGAACCCTCTCTTCCAGAAGAGGGAGGGGTGTCAAACTACCATAAAAAAATTTCTTGCTGTCAAAAACCTCAAAATATCGAATTTGGTTCCATTTATTTGATTATCTCTCCAGATGTGCAAAAATTTGTGTTTCATTTATTGGAAACCTCTTCCTTCTAGAAGGGGTGTCAAACTATTATGGACATATTTGTTACCCCTAAAAACATTTACTTTCCAAATTTGATTCCAATTAGTATGGTGGCGAACCAGCCTGCGGCTGAAAGCCACCTTAATAAAGTAAAAAAAAAGATTCCAATTAGTTGGTTAGTTTTCGAGATGTGCAGAAATTTGTGGTTCATTTGTATGGAACCCCTTGTAGGAACCAAGACAGACACAAAACAAAAACAGAACTTATGACAGCTCATTAGTTACAGACAGGTTACCAACAGGATCGTTAGAACCTTACAACGTTGCGTGATGTTGTACACGGTATCAAGCAATTACTTAAATTATAAGTTAAAAAAATCCTTGCTCCAAAATAATATAAATGACACCTAACACCGTATTGAGTTGTTTTTCGATTCTGCTTAGTTATTGAAGAAAGTATTAGGATCAGACAGAGAAATCATGGCTAGGTATTGAGCTTGATGTTTACTCCCAGAAAATAAGCGAATCAATTCGTTTCAGTGATACAACGAACGCACAAACGGAAAACCTTACAACAGCATTTATCGATGATGAACGCGAACTTCGACGTTTACAGAATTAAAATGAAGTTGCGTTGATAAAGGGGAAAACGCAAACTTTGACCGAAACGGGAGTGAAAAGAAAGTTGGGTCAATGGAGGGGAAAAATCCCATTAGAGGAAGACTTCCTAACGCGATCATTCTAGAAACGTTTGTCGTACAGTAAAGATGGCTGAAGATAAAGCGAGTGTTTCAGGGAATCACAACACCCCTCTCCTCCAAAAGAGAGAGCGAGGGGTGTCGAACCGTTATGGACGTACTTGTTACTCATAAAAATATTCACACGCCAAATTCGGTTGTATTTGCTTGATTGGTTCCCGAAATGCACAAAAATTTGTGATTCATTTGTAAGGAACCTCTCCCTTCCAGTAACCTTTTTCGGTCCCTAAAACTGTGAAAAGATTTCACGCCGATCGCACAGTAGCAGGTCTCTATACAAAAGTCGGAAAAAACCTAAAAGTTTTTTTTATATGATTGGAAATTACATATTTTCACAATTTTGAAGTGGTGAACTCATTTCTGATGTCAGAAAATGTTGAAAATAGCAGTTTATGCACCTAAAGAGCCGTAAGACCTTTTTCATGATCAGATTTTTGTTTTTACGTCAATCATGTTTAAAATTTAGATAGGAGAACCGCTCTTATATTCATCTCATCACCCATATTCATCTCATTGCTCTTATTTGTTCAATTTACTGTAAAATTTTACTTTTTTTTTAGGTAAAAGTGGTTTTATTTTTCCTCTTGATTAAGTCGAGTAGTCGGAAGTTAAGAGCGATGAGAAGAGCGAAAAAGAAGCGACGGGAAGAATATAGGTGCTAAGATGAATATTGGGGTGGTTTCCACACTTGTTCTTCATCGAAAGATTTTAGAATCGCATTTTTTTGTTTGGTTCTGAGGGTACTCCTTTTTGAATTAGAGTGGTGCAAGAATCGTCATAGTTCAATTTATTTTATTTTGAACATTTTTCAGCTTTAAAGTCGTTTGACCAACTTTAAACCTTTCTGCGACAAGTAAGAGGTCCTTAAAGAAAATTATGAGATCGTATGGTAGTTTATTTCAACGTCATTGGAAATATAAAAAACGATATATTTTTTCTCATCAATTCAATTTATTCTCTCTTTATACATCTTGCAGTACCAAAAGCGGTTTACAAGTTTATACAGAAATGCTCGAAATGACTGGAAAATACTTCATGTATACTTCCCAGTCAATCATGTTGTAAAATATTCGAAATTAAGTATTTTACAACTGACCACCATTCGTCTCCATAGTTTTATTTTCAAAATATATCCACGGTGCTCCCACAGACCGTTATTATTAAAAAAATGCCCCAAACAATCTGAGTACACCATTCGATTTGTAATGACGTCCAGAATGTCTGGTCAAAATTTCAAAATCATCGTACGGTACATTTTTGAGTAATGCCCTTTTGAAGGTCGTAAAGTACAAAAAAGTGATATAAAAACGACGAAATACTTATTGTAAAGCACGTTTTTCAACCACCATTTTGTGAAATAACTTCCAAAATAGTTTCTATACATTCCAAGGGTTATATTTCAAGACATTAACAATTGGTGGAAAGATTTATTTGAAAATTCCACAGTGCACAGTGGTCTAAACTTGAAAAATCGTGATCGTCCTAGATTTGACTGTGAAAATTGATTTTATGTACTCAATTTCTTCAGCAAAATTGTTCCATAGAATAAGGCCTTACTTTTGGCGTTTTTAGTTTTTCGATCAATCCACCTAACAGTTAGATAAAATAAATATTTTTTCTAATTTTCAATACACTAGATTGCTTCCTTCAGTAAAGTTGTGGAAAATTTTAAAAGAAAAACAATTGCTGAATACTGCGATGTCCTATCTGTACGTTGGACACGACAAAATAGAGTTTTTTGTGGAACCCCCCTTCCTTAAAATCAGTTTTTTGTCTATAACTTTTTCTATGATTGTCGTCGTTTTTATATCACCTTTTTGTACTTTACGACCTTCAAAAGGGCATTACTCAAAAATGTACCGTACGAGGGTTTTGAAATTTTGACCAGACATTCTGGACGTCATAACGAATCGAATGGTGTACTCAGATGCTTTGGTGCATTTGTTCTATAATAACGGTCTGTGGGAGCAGTGATATCCCTATGAGCAACGATGTGCAAAATGAGACCCAAAAAATTTGAAAAGTACAATAAATTTCCCATTGATTGTTGGCTATTCGATCGTTCCGAACTGTTTCACAAGATTGTACGGTGGAAATGAAATTAGAAATTCCTTGCAATATGTTTTACCTCGGTTGAGAAATTGGTTATTTTTTTGAAGTCTTGAAATTTAACCAGAAAGTACATAAATTATTACCCTTCGAAATTAAACTTGTTGAATCAAGATCGGTTTAAACCTGAGGAAGTTTCAGGTGTTTGAAGTTGAGCTAAAAATTGTGATTTCAAACATGAAAATCATCGAAATTGCCTGATATAGAAACATTCAAAGTGCGATTAAAATTTGATAACTCAACCGATTGTCATGAAACTTTGGAGAAAGGTCATTTGAGAATCTTCGTAAAATGCAAAACATCAAAAATATTGACATATATATATATATATATATATATATATATATATATATATATATATATATATATATATATATATATATATATATATATATATATATATATATATATATATATAAATCTGAAGAAACTGACTCGAAAAATCTGTGTTTTACAGACAAATTTGCACATTTAATATTCCTGATGTTACTAAAAACTTAGTTCGAGTCATGCTTTGGTTACAGCAGGAAGATAGTTCACGCTATCATCTGTTTTGAGCAATTTTTAGTGAGGTATTCCTTTCTCCTTCCCAGGTCTTGGTTTGCACTGTGACCAGGGGTGCCGCATGTACAGAAACATCTGTGTTATACCGAATTTTAAACTCCAGGTTGCTACAACGTGGACATAAAACTCGTCGTTTATTTTCAAGACATGCAGTTTTCACCATTCTCTGTGTTGTTCTAGTATGGTAAATTAACATAAAGTGGACACCTGCTCTATAGTGTACCACCCGCCAGATTTTCAGGAAACTTCCAGCGGGAAACATCGTGTTCAGCAAGTGTACATCACAAACATGGGTTATAGAATAAAAAGCTCCACTATAGGTCAATTTACCCTATTCTTCTTGTTGTTTCTATCTGATTCATTATTCATTATTGATCTTTCAAAAAATTCTATTTAATTTTTATTAACCTCTCGAAAACAAAATAAAACTTATCAACTGTTTATATGAATCATACGTATGCATACAAAATGAATAATTGAAATCTAATTTTAATATGAGCTAATTAACACGAAAAATGGAACCCAAATTCTCCGTAGACAGTTATGAAAAAATATTTTGCTGCATGATAAAAATGGTCAAATTTTTCAACATCAAAACAAAAACTAACAAGCCCATGTTTTTTTCTGGCTTTTCTGGCAGATTTCCATTTTTCGGAAAGCACGTGTCCACGTGGACATCATCATTACCCCTCCCCCTTTCGTGGACAAGCGTGGACATTTGCGTAGCTCCCCTACCATAAGTTGTCCACGTGGAATGTGGACGGCCCATTCCGGTTTGCTTACATTTCATTCATTGATCATTCCGCATAAGAATGACGTCATCGCCGCCTGACGTCTCCAAACGATACCATGTGGCCAGAACAATACGATGGATCCGGATCAGAGACTGATCCGTTTGTGGTTAGATCATGTTATGTATGTACGGTGCGTCTGAATGTGAATACGAATGAACGTGCGTCATCGAATCGAATGTTGTATATTCCGAATATTGCATAATACTTGGTTAGTTTTCGAGATGTGCAGAAATTTGTGGTTCATTTGTATGGAACCCCTTGTAGGAACCAAGACAGACACAAAACAAAAACAGAACTTATGACAGCTCATTAGTTACAGACAGGTTACCAACAGGATCGTTAGAACCTTACAACGTTGCGTGATGTTGTACACGGTATCAAGCAATTACTTAAATTATAAGTTAAAAAAATCCTTGCTCCAAAATAATATAAATGACACCTAACACCGTATTGAGTTGTTTTTCGATTCTGCTTAGTTATTGAAGAAAGTATTAGGATCAGACAGAGAAATCATGGCTAGGTATTGAGCTTGATGTTTACTCCCAGAAAATAAGCGAATCAATTCGTTTCAGTGATACAACGAACGCACAAACGGAAAACCTTACAACAGCATTTATCGATGATGAACGCGAACTTCGACGTTTACAGAATTAAAATGAAGTTGCGTTGATAAAGGGGAAAACGCAAACTTTGACCGAAACGGGAGTGAAAAGAAAGTTGGGTCAATGGAGGGGAAAAATCCCATTAGAGGAAGACTTCCTAACGCGATCATTCTAGAAACGTTTGTCGTACAGTAAAGATGGCTGAAGATAAAGCGAGTGTTTCAGGGAATCACAACACCCCTCTCCTCCAAAAGAGAGAGCGAGGGGTGTCGAACCGTTATGGACGTACTTGTTACTCATAAAAATATTCACACGCCAAATTCGGTTGTATTTGCTTGATTGGTTCCCGAAATGCACAAAAATTTGTGATTCATTTGTAAGGAACCTCTCCCTTCCAGTAACCTTTTTCGGTCCCTAAAACTGTGAAAAGATTTCACGCCGATCGCACAGTAGCAGGTCTCTATACAAAAGTCGGAAAAAACCTAAAAGTTTTTTTTATATGATTGGAAATTACATATTTTCACAATTTTGAAGTGGTGAACTCATTTCTGATGTCAGAAAATGTTGAAAATAGCAGTTTATGCACCTAAAGAGCCGTAAGACCTTTTTCATGATCAGATTTTTGTTTTTACGTCAATCATGTTTAAAATTTAGATAGGAGAACCGCTCTTATATTCATCTCAACACCCATATTCATCTCATTGCTCTTATTTGTTCAATTTACTGTAAAATTTTACTTTTTTTTTAGGTAAAAGTGGTTTTATTTTTCCTCTTGATTAAGTCGAGTAGTCGGAAGTTAAGAGCGATGAGAAGAGCGAAAAAGAAGCGACGGGAAGAATATAGGTGCTAAGATGAATATTGGGGTGGTTTCCACACTTGTTCTTCATCGAAAGATTTTAGAATCGCATTTTTTTGTTTGGTTCTGAGGGTACTCCTTTTTGAATTAGAGTGGTGCAAGAATCGTCATAGTTCAATTTATTTTATTTTGAACATTTTTCAGCTTTAAAGTCGTTTGACCAACTTTAAACCTTTCTGCGACAAGTAAGAGGTCCTTAAAGAAAATTATGAGATCGTATGGTAGTTTATTTCAACGTCATTGGAAATATAAAAAACGATATATTTTTTCTCATCAATTCAATTTATTCTCTCTTTATACATCTTGCAGTACCAAAAGCGGTTTACAAGTTTATATAGAAATGCTCGAAATGACTGGAAAATACTTCATGTATACTTCCCAGTCAATCATGTTGTAAAATATTCGAAATTAAGTATTTTACAACTGACCACCATTCGTCTCCATAGTTTTATTAAAGTACAAAAGTAAAGTACAAAAAAGTGATATAAAAACGACGAAATACTTATTGTAAAGCACGTTTTTCAACCACCATTTTGTGAAATAACTTCCAAAATAGTTTCTATACATTCCAAGGGTTATATTTCAAGACATTAACAATTGGTGGAAAGATTTATTTGAAAATTCCACAGTGCACAGTGGTCTAAACTTGAAAAATCGTGATCGTCCTAGATTTGACTGTGAAAATTGATTTTATGTACTCAATTTCTTCAGCAAAATTGTTCCATAGAATAAGGCCTTACTTTTGGCGTTTTTAGTTTTTCGATCAATCCACCTAACAGTTAGATAAAAAAAATATTTTTTCTAATTTTCAATACACTAGATTGCTTCCTTCAGTAAAGTTGTGGAAAATTTTAAAAGAAAAACAATTGCTGAATACTGCGATGTCCTATCTGTACGTTGGACACGACAAAATAGAGTTTTTTGTGGAACCCCCCTTCCTTAAAATCAGTTTTTTGTCTATAACTTTTTCTATGATTGTCGTCGTTTTTATATCACCTTTTTGTACTTTACGACCTTCAAAAGGGCATTACTCAAAAATGTACCGTACGAGGGTTTTGAAATTTTGACCAGACATTCTGGACGTCATAACGAATCGAATGGTGTACTCAGATGCTTTGGTGCATTTGTTCTATAATAACGGTCTGTGGGAGCAGTGATATCCCTATGAGCAACGATGTGCAAAATGAGACCCAAAAAATTTGAAAAGTACAATAAATTTCCCATTGATTGTTGGCTATTCGATCGTTCCGAACTGTTTCACAAGATTGTACGGTGGAAATGAAATTAGAAATTCCTTGCAATATGTTTTACCTCGGTTGAGAAATTGGTTATTTTTTTGAAGTCTTGAAATTTAACCAGAAAGTACATAAATTATTACCCTTCGAAATTAAACTTGTTGAATCAAGATCGGTTTAAACCTGAGGAAGTTTCAGGTGTTTGAAGTTGAGCTAAAAATTGTGATTTCAAACATGAAAATCATCGAAATTGCCTGATATAGAAACATTCAAAGTGCGATTAAAATTTGATAACTCAACCGATTGTCATGAAACTTTGGAGAAAGGTCATTTGAGAATCTTCGTAAAATGCAAAACATCAAAAATATTGACATATATATATATATATATATATATATATATATATATATATATATATATATATATATATATATATATATATATATATATATATATATATATATATATATATATATAAATCTGAAGAAACTGACTCGAAAAATCTGTGTTTTACAGACAAATTTGCACATTTAATATTCCTGATGTTACTAAAAACTTAGTTCGAGTCATGCTTTGGTTACAGCAGGAAGATAGTTCACGCTATCATCTGTTTTGAGCAATTTTTAGTGAGGTATTCCTTTCTCCTTCCCAGGTCTTGGTTTGCACTGTGACCAGGGGTGCCGCATGTACAGAAACATCTGTGTTATACCGAATTTTAAACTCCAGGTTGCTACAACGTGGACATAAAACTCGTCGTTTATTTTCAAGACATGCAGTTTTCACCATTCTCTGTGTTGTTCTAGTATGGTAAATTAACATAAAGTGGACACCTGCTCTATAGTGTACCACCCGCCAGATTTTCAGGAAACTTCCAGCGGGAAACATCGTGTTCAGCAAGTGTACATCACAAACATGGGTTATAGAATAAAAAGCTCCACTATAGGTCAATTTACCCTATTCTTCTTGTTGTTTCTATCTGATTCATTATTCATTATTGATCTTTCAAAAAATTCTATTTAATTTTTATTAACCTCTCGAAAACAAAATAAAACTTATCAACTGTTTATATGAATCATACGTATGCATACAAAATGAATAATTGAAATCTAATTTTAATATGAGCTAATTAACACGAAAAATGGAACCCAAATTCTCCGTAGACAGTTATGAAAAAATATTTTGCTGCATGATAAAAATGGTCAAATTTTTCAACATCAAAACAAAAACTAACAAGCCCATGTTTTTTTCTGGCTTTTCTGGCAGATTTCCATTTTTCGGAAAGCACGTGTCCACGTGGACATCATCATTACCCCTCCCCCTTTCGTGGACAAGCGTGGACATTTGCGTAGCTCCCCTACCATAAGTTGTCCACGTGGAATGTGGACGGCCCATTCCGGTTTGCTTACATTTCATTCATTGATCATTCCGCATAAGAATGACGTCATCGCCGCCTGACGTCTCCAAACGATACCATGTGGCCAGAACAATACGATGGATCCGGATCAGAGACTGATCCGTTTGTGGTTAGATCATGTTATGTATGTACGGTGCGTCTGAATGTGAATACGAATGAACGTGCGTCATCGAATCGAATGTTGTATATTCCGAATATTGCATAATACTGGGGTTTTAGATTGTACCTACCAGAGTGATAAAATTAAATTTCTTAGGGAATGTTTTATTTATTTACCGCATTATGCGAGAGACATCTTTGGTCTCTCTCAAACGTCTCTGTATGAGAAACACTTTTGAGACGAACAGGGACAAAAACGCAAAATGCGAACAAAATGTTCCGAATGTCAACAATGACGTAGGAAGGTTTTTTTTATTTCAGGTGGAGGGGAAATTTGCAATCAAACCCCTAATGTGACCAACCTCAGGGAGTGTGGGGTTGGTTTGAATCAGTGACCGGAGCCACTAAAACCCCTCCCTCCAGCCCATAATACTCCCCGGGACGACCGCTAAGTATTGCTTCGGGGAGCGGCTTTTATGCTTTGTGCAACCTCCTGACTCTAAAGGCCTCTTAGCTAATTAGCTAACTAACCTGGAGACTGGCAGTTAGCTAAGCAACACGCCGTTGGTGGTTAACATGTCGCCTGCTTTGCAACTCTTGGACTATTTGAGAGGCGGCTGCACAAACCGCCCTCCAGATGTTCGAGTCTTCACACATCCTCTGAACTAGGTTGTCCAGAGTAGTGTCTGGCCCGCTCATCACCATCATGCCGCTCCGCGCACGCGCAGAGCGAGGACATACGAAGAAGACTTGCTCAGCAGTTACTTCCGCATCCAGGCACTCGGGGCACATGGGGGACTCCGCATGCCCGAACCTTTATAGGTAAGTAACCATGACCTGACAGAATCTGTGTCAGGTGGAAGTTAACTTCTCCATGGCGTCTCCCGACCCACCCGGATACCGACGGAATAAGTCGGTGCGTCCATCTACCTTTCGTGGAGTTGAACCGTTCCTGCTGCCATCTTATCATCGATAGTGATCTTCTGGTACCTCGTATGCCCCTTGTGTCACGTTGGTCGAAGCATTCTACGTCCTCCCTAATGGCTATGCTGATAGGCATCATGCCGGACAGGACGCAGATTGCGTCGTATGACATTGTACGGAACGCACTCGCAACCCTCAGGTACATGAGCCTGTAGGTACTTTCCAGTTTGCCACGATAACTGTTAGTACCTAGTGCTTTGGACCACACTGGGCCTCCATACCTAAGTATGGACGAAATCACGCTGGCAAGAACTTCACGCTTGCTGCCATATACCGCTGAACTATTAGACATCATTCGAGATAGTGCTGAAATAGCCGCTGAAGTCCTCTTGCAACCATAACCCCCAAGAACTTCAAAGATCGCTTTGAGGTGATGGTGCAGTCTCCGACTCTGACCACCGCCTGTTGCTCTGATTTGGTTATTCACAACCGTGACCTCCGTCTTATGGTGCGCATACTCCAGATTCCTGGAGTGCATCCAGTCTTCGACCTTGCGTACGTACAGTGCGCGGCCGTCAACTCGACCTCCTCGATCGACTCGCCGTAAACCTCTAGGGTTATGTCGTCTGCAAAGCCGACGATCACTCAACTCCTACAGGAAACTTTAGTTTCAACACCGCACCATACATGACATTCCACAACACCGGTCCCAGGATAGAACCTTGCGGAACTCCTTCGGTAATTGGGACGCACTTCTGACCCTCCTCCGTGTTGTAAACAAGTACTCGGTTCTGGAAGTAGTGTCAGAATCTTGTACAGTGACACCGATACATGGATGCTCCAGGCGCAAGCGCTATGGAGTCCCAACTGGCGCTATTGAACGCATTCTTCTCGTCAAGCGTGACTATTGCGCAATAACGTATGCCCCTTCTCTTGCGCTGGAGTGCTACCTCCGTCTTGGTGACGGAGAGGATGGTATCCAGCGTGGACCTGCCCTTCCGAAAACCGAACTGGCTACTTGCCAGACCGTTTACACCCTCCGTCTACCTCACCAGACTGGATTGGATTGAGGATGATCCTCTCAAGCACCTTGCCCGCAGTGTCCAGCAGGAAGATAGGCCTGTATGCCGATGGGTCCCCTGACGGTTTCCCGACTTTCGGCAGTAAGGCCAAATTCTGCCGCTTCCACCTGTCCGGGAAGAGGCAGTCACCCGAGCTTCTCTGCATGACTCCCCGAAACAGCCCGGGGGCCGTTTTAATCTCCAGCCTAATTGCCAGGTTAGGGATTCTATCCGGTCCCGGTGCCTTGCTCACCTTTAGGGAGTTGGCATTCACGATGAGTTCCTCATTCGTAACCCTACCCTTTCCCTCAATCTCGACACGGTGTAGAGGGCGCTGCGAGCCCCCTGATAAGGATAAGGATAAGGATCGTGATAAGAAAACACGCACAAGATTTCCGTATGTATGGTCGGACGGACCACACGGAATCCCTCTTAGATAAAAAGATTGACTTTATTTCGTCTCCAGTTTGCTTATATATTACCCTATAGGTAACTCAGAGTGAGAAGTTTTCCTCTCTGGTCTCTGAGCTACCGTTTATCTAGCTATACTTTTCTGGCCTGCGCTCTCTCTCGGCCCATTTCATTTTTCGAACTTAAAATCTTGAGCGTTAGTTATTTTTATTGAGCGTAACACGCGCGCTAACTCGAGCGCTAAAAACCACGCGAGAGCATGAGCGACGCTGGGCGAGTTTTGTTTGTTTACCACCGAGTTATGCAATGCCTCGGTGGCTTTGGTTCATCGCGAAATGCAAAACGTTGGCATAGCAGAACCGTTCGCGGTCTTTCTTCAAGATCTCTTGTGTTTTCTTAACCAATGAACTTGTCTTAGGGGACAAGGGCAGACGGCCATGTCTCGGTTTTGCATTCCACCTGTTTTTATAAAATTCAGCAGAAGGCTTTCATTCTTCTGGGCTAAGCTAAAAACGTACCTTTAGGACCAATATTTCGTGACGGAACAATGGGCTCTTTCGCAGGATGTGACTTCACAACGGCTGTCGTCGCTCACAGATTGGATGTTCGGCAGGTTGGCCGACCATTTCTGATCTATGTCTGAGATACTGGAACGTCGGACGTGAGTCTCGACTTCCGGAGGCCAAGGACTATGCTCGCTCGTGGCGTGTAAAGAGTCCCCCGATGATGCGCTCCAGCATCGCTGGTGATCGCTCTGCAGGCGCCAGCGCGCCTTTAGTATTGGCCATTACGATCCTATAGGCGTTACCTCACGGGTTCGTATTAACACTCGCGCACAACCTATCGAAGCAGGCCCTCTTGCTTGCCTAAATCGCACTCTTGAGCGCCGATCTTGCAGAACCGAATGCTGCGTGGCGCTCAATCCTCTGTTCGTCTGTTCGCGCACGCTGCATCCTCCGTCTTGCACGGAGGCACGCACTGCGGAGGTCCGCTATCGCATCGGTTAACCAATAAGCCGGTGGCTTCCCATTCCTTGGTTGGCGGGTCCTAGGCATGGTGGAGTCGCACGCCCGCGATAGTACGGCAACTAGTTGGTCGGCAGTCGGGCGGAGCCAACTGCCTCCATTGCACTCTCTTCCCATTGAAGCGGCATCGAAATGCGATGTCTTCCAGCCACGGACGGTGTGAGTGTTCGTTTTACCCGTCACTCGCCGCCTCGCGTTGTTTTCTACATCATAGCAAACTGACTGGTGGTTGCTATTGGTGTAGCCATCGTCTACCCTCCAGTTCGTGATCAGTCCTGGGCTGGAGAACGTCACATCGATGATCGACTCCGCACCATTTCTGCTAAATGTACATTTGGTCCCAACGTTGGTCAGATCTAAGTTGAGCTTTGCCAAAGCCTCCAACAGGATCTGCCTCCTCTGGTTCGTAGTGCGACATCCCCACTCAACAGTCCAAGCGTTGAAACCACCCCCACCACCAACGGCGTTAGGCCCGTTAGCTTTATGGATAGATGGTCGACCAGCTTAGTGAACCTTTCGGTAGACTCACGTGGCGGAGCATAGACACAGCAGTAGAACACTCCGTTCACCTTGGCAACCGCGTACCCTTCGTTTGAGGTGCCTGAACCGGGAACCTGCTTGTCGTCCATACGGCCGCCATACTGGACTTATCCACAACCCAGTTACCGTTTCCGGGAGGAATGCGGTAGGCGTCCGATACGATGGCGATGTCCGACAGCGACTCAGTGACTGCTTGGTATTAGAGAGCTCAAGAATCATCTCGCCAGTGCGAGATCGACGGATGGTTCGCACATTCGCCCCTAAATCCTTGAGCTGAGTTTCACTCCTCATTTTCTTCAGGACTTCTGCGTACTTAGACCCGTCAGTCTTAAGTATGAGGGCGCCCCCCCCCCCCCTGCTCCTTACATTTTTGCCATTTGGCGAAGGTTTTGTCGCCGCTCCGTTCTGGCGCTTTTCACCCTCCTTGCGCCCTTTTCCTACTACGGTAACCCATGGATTTCCCGCGGTCGCCGCTTCGGTCGATGTTCCGGCTTTTTAGCCTGTTTGTGTGCTAGATCGTGAGGCTAGCTCCACCAACCGCTTCTTCACCTTATTGGGGGCCGCTTCCCCCGTGGACTCCTCAGATCGCGGCAAATGAGGGCATAGGGCATCAGTCTTAACCTGCTTAGATTCAGTTGCCCTCCTGGTCCTCGCCCCTTTTCGGAGGCTTCAACCCGAGCCACAAGTTCGGCGTGCTCCTATTGAGCTTCGTCGATGGTATCCCGAAGCAGGTGGAGGACCTGCTCCAGATCCCTAGACATATTGCTCCTATTCGCTGCGAACTTGATGATTGCATCGAGCTGTTCAGAAAGCGCTACTTTTGGCTTTTGTTAGTAGTCTACTGCCCAGTTTTCGACCCTAACCACCCCTAGGCAATCTCCCGCTGCTAGTCCGGGACTCTCAGGTACTGTCAGTGGTCACGCACTATTGCGTGACCTCGGCGGTCGCCACGCGTCAACCCGTGGTAACATACAGCTCTTTTTTTTTAAAGGTGGCGGGGAAATCTGCAAACAGACACCTGAGAAGAGAACTCAGGGTGTGGGGATGAGACTAGGGGAAAGATGCTTGGGTAGTTACACTCCCCCAGACACCTACTGATCCCTGTCCCGACCCACTAAAACCCCTCCAGTCTCTAGCCCTGGTTTTTCCGGAACGACGGTTAAGTATTACTTCGGGAAATGGCTTTTGTGCGTGATGCACCCTCTTTACTCTTATAACCTCCTAGCTAACTACCTGGAAACTGGTAGTTAGCTACCACTGGCGTGTTGGTGATTGACCCGCCACACACGTTGTAGCTCGAGGACAATCTGAGAGGCGGCCGCACAGGCCGCGTTCCAGATGTCCGGAGTTAGCAACGAGCAACAACGTTATCGCAATTTCACCAGACGAGTTGAGATCATTCCGGAAACCACAACAATCTTTCCCAGACCACTCAAACGATATCTACAGGAAATGCAACATAAGCATAACACCATCGTCTAGCTATCAGCAATGCATACAAACACCCCCTTCGTTCTAGACGGAGCTGACCACAACGCGAGGTTTCTTCGTAGGTTAAGAGTCAATTGTAAATCAGTTCTTACTAAGCACCAAATAAAGAAGGAGCTCAGCTCCGATAAAAAATATATTTTTTCGACTTTCCCTTAAGGGAAGTCTTAACTGGCGCCCGAATAGGGACCCTAGTGTGAAAATAAGTTCAAAAGTGTTTAAGTGTCGAAACCAAAAAGAAGTATCACAACGTTAGAGTGAAGTGAACATCTTGTACCATCAAACACCGGATAGTGAAACTGTAAGAGGATCTCACATCCACACTTTGAGCGAAACCTATCCCAATCGCAGAAGCAGCCGTACGAATCGGTCCCCAAGTATCCGGAACAGCTAACCACTCGTCCCGGCAAAAAAGGAATCTACCGACCGTACCGAGAAGGAAGGAAGTCACCTATCGGTCCCAACTCGACCTGGTTTCAATTGCAACCCGGCAATTGGTCGAGCTGAGGTAATAGGACTCGATAACAATCTGAGCAGGCGCTCAAGAAGATCTCCAGATTTTCCCTGTAAGAAGGATCGAAAACGGAGTCTACGTGTCCCGCAATCCCGTGGCATACCCACAGGATGCTCAGGCTAGTACTATTTTGAGAAGCCTTTTATCCTCACCACAGACGCATCAGAAATCGCACTGGGAGCAGTTTTGTCTCAACAATTTCCAGATGGAGAACGACCAATAACTTTTATTTCTCGAACTCTTTCCAGCACAGAAGAAAACTATGCAACCAACGAGAGAGAGATGCTTGGTGTCGTGTGGGCACTCCACAACTTAAGGAACTTCATATACGGAGCAAAATTAAAAATCTATACAGATCATCTCCCACTCACATTCACATTATCACCTAAAAACAATAATGCTAAGCTGAAACGTTGGAAGGCATTTCTTGAGGAACACGATTACGAAATGTTCTATAAAGCCGGAAAGTCCAACGTGGTGGCTGATGCACTATCCAGAATCCAAATTAACTCATTAACCGTAACCCAACATTCAGCAGAAGACGACGACAGCTCGTACATACCCTCCACAGAGGCCCCAATTAATGTGTTCCGCAACCAGCTGATTTTTCAGATCGGACCGAATTCATCATATGAATTTAATGTCCCTTTTGAAAAATTCACCAGACATATATTTGTGGAACAACAATTCACTATCGATTTTCTAAAAGACAAATTGCTAAGATTTCTAAATCCCGGAGTCCTGAACGGTATATTTACAGACGAACCAACTATGGGAACCATCCAAGAAATTTATAAAACCCCACTTTAATCCTAAAATAACTAGAGCAAGATTCTCGCAATTAAGAGTCGAAGATCTTGAGGACGAAGAACGCCAACTTGACGAGATAAAAAACATTCACAACTTTGCGCATCGTAACGCAAAAGAGAATTCACTACAACTCGTTAAACGATTCTTCTTCCCTGGGATGCATAAACTCATCCAAAATCATGTTAAAACTTGCGAAATCTGCAAAACAGAAAAATATGAGAGACAACCACAAAAATTCATACCGGTTAAAACACCCATTCCCCAATATCCCGGAGAAATAGTTCACATAGATATATTTTTGTACAACGCGAATAACCTTTTCATATCGTCATTAGATAAATTCACAAAATACCTAAAAATGCGACCCATCAAATCCAAAGCCATCTCAGACATAAAAGACGTTCTCTTACAACTTCTTTACGATTGGGACTTGCCTGCCCATATCGTTATTGACAATGAGAGCTCATTCGTATCAAATGTTGTAGAGCAAATGATTCTAAATTTGGGGGTACAAATTTTCAAAACCCCAGTTAATAGATCGGAAACAAATGGCCAAGTAGAAAGATGCCATTCTACAATTCGAGAAATAGCTAGGTGCACTAAAGCACTAAATCCAGATATGCCCGTGAAAGTACTCATTCAAGAGGCAACACACAAATATAATAACACCATACATTCCTTCACAAAAAATACTCCAAAAAACATTTATATAGGTGAAAGTAGGAACAACGCAACATACGAGGAGATAGCCACAATTCGAAACAAAAATAACGAAAAAATATTACAACTTTATAAAAACAAAGCCGAGAAAATAATACCAAAACTCTATCAGCCATACACTATTGACTCTTACGCATATGAGAAAACGTGCTCCAATAACAAAAGGAAAAGTAGATATAACATAGTCAAAATAAAAGAGAATCACAGCACATATATTATAGATTCAAATAACAGAAAAATACACAAATGTAACCTAAGGAAGGATCCACATGAATAATCATCCTCTTAATATCTTTTCAGACTCGCCCTCTGCGTGTCTAATATGCAGGCATCCTTACAAATTCACGACTTGACAAATAATCCTCTGGCCATTATACCACTTGGAAAAGCAAGAATAAAGATAGGACACATACGTATTATCCATCCAATCGACTTGATACAAATCGGAAAAACTATATCTAACGTCAATCGCGACATTCAAAACAATCCTGCCACTAACCCGTTATACGAATTAATACAGATAAAAAACTATAAATTGTATGAAACATTCACAAAAATCAAACCTCTGACAAGAAGACCAAAAAGATGGATACTATCGGAACAGCATGGAAATGGATCGCCGGAAGCCCGGATGCCGAGGACCTTCGAATGATCAACTCATCTATAAACTCCCTCATCTTTCAAAATAACAAGCAAATCTTAATCAACGAAGCCATGGACAAGAGAATTCAAGAAATAACCGATATCACCAACGAAGTACTAAGGATCGAAAATGAAAGAACGAAGAATCATTCATTAGAAATTAATCAACTGATAGTCCTCTCGAATCTAGACTCTCTCCAAAACCAAGTGGAAACACTAGAAGAAGCAATACTGATGGCTAAACACGGAATCCCGAGTAGCAAATTACTATCCATGAAGGATTTCACAAAAATAGCCACATTCCTGCAATTTCACGAAATAGAAATGAATACATTCGAGGAATTATTGTCACAATCACAAGCTCAAGTGATGTTAAACAATACTCACATCCTCTACATACTAAAGGTACCACAAATATCTACAGTATCTTTTGAATATGATTACATAGATTCCATAATAAGATCTAACAAACGAATAGCACTCAACAGAAATTACATCGTTAGGAACATCACGCACGTATACGAGATGAGCCAACCATGTGAAGATCAAAATAAGTATTTCCTCTGCGAGATGTCACAACTCGAACACGCCAACGATTGCATACACAGATTGACCACGGGGAGACATTCCAATTGTACCTTTGAAAAGGTATACTCAGGAGGACTTGTGAAACGAATAAACGACGGAGCAGTTTTAATTAACGACGCAGTCGTAGAAGTCTCATCAAATTGCACCAATCTCAGCCAAACGCTAAACGGATCGTTTCTAATTCAGTTCGCCGACTGCAATCTTCATATCAACGGAGAACTATACTCAAACCCCGAAACCACTATACCTGGTCGAGTTTATTTCCCAACAACAGGACTATTAGCCAATGAGATAAAAACGATAGACGTACCACCAGCCGAATACCTTCAAAACCTGACCATTCAACACAGAGATAAGTTACAGCTACTCAACTTACAAAATCATTCCATAAATTGGAAGCTCAATCTTTTTGGTTCCCTCGGCCTATCAACAATATTTCTTATTGCAAGCATAATAGCAACATTTTGCTACTTTTCCAGACATACCTATAAGAGTGACATCACAGTCCAATTCGACAAAGCAGATGAGGTCATCACAATAGAAAAACCAGAGCCGTCATCTCCAATAACCAAACACACGCCACTTATCACCGAGACGGAGGGACTATCAGAAGAAAGAAAAAAAAGAACTCCAGGCATTCTTCGACACACCAACGCCACTACGCCCCATCCATTCGTGAACTTTGAGGACAAAGTCATTTAAGAAGGGAGGAGTTAGCAACGAGCAACAACGTTATCGCAATTTCACCAGACGAGTTGAGATCATTCCGGAAACCACAACAATCTTTCCAAGACCACCCAAACGATATCTACAGGAAATGCAACATAAGCATAACACCATCGTCTAGCTATCAGCAATGCATACAAACACCCCCTTTGTTCTAGACGGACAACGCGAGGTTTCTTCGTAGGTTAAGAGTCAATTGTAAATCAGTTCTTACTAAGCACCAAATAAAGAAGGAGCTCAGCTCCGATAAAAAATATATTTTTTCGACTTTCCCTTAAGGGAAGTCTTAACTCCGGGTCGTCGCACATCCTCCGGATAAGATTGTCCGGAGTAGTGCCGGGCCCGCTCACAGCCATCATGTTGCTCCTCGCTCTTACGAAACGGGGGCATACGAAGAAGACATGCTCTGCAGTCTCCTCCTCTTCCACGCACTCGGAACATATGGGGAACCCCTCGTTCCTGAACCTGTGCAGATATTGCCTGAAACAACCATGGCCTGATTGGATCTGTGTCAGGTGGAAGCTCATCTCGCCATGTCGCCTCCCGACCCAGCTGCATATCTCCGGTATGAGTCGGGTACTAACAGTTACCGCGGTAAACTGGGAAGTACCTCAGGCTCATGTGCCTGAGAGTTGTGAGTGCGTATCGGACGGTGTCATACGATGCAATCTGTGTCTTGTCCGGCATGATGCCTATCAGCATCGCCATCAAGGAGGACAGAGAGTGTTTCGACCAACGTGACACAAGGGGCATATGAGGCACCAGAAGGTCATTCTCGATGCTCCGTTGGCAGAGGGAATGGTCTAATTCCACGAAGGGCAGATGGACGCACCGACTTATACCGGATGTATCCGGTTGGGTCGGGAGGCGACATGACACAGATCCTGTCAGGCCATGGTTGCATCAGACAATATCCGCACAGGTTCGGGCACGCGGGGTCCCCCATGTGTCCCGAGTGCGTGGAAGAGGAGGAGACTGCAGAGCATGTCTTCTTCGTATGCCCCCGTTTCGTAAGAGCGAGGAGCAACATGATGGCTGTGAGCGGGTCTGGCACTACTCCGGACAATCTTGTCCGGAGGATGTGCGACAACCCGGACATCGAACGCGGCCTGTGCGGCCGCCTCCCAGATTGTCCTGGAGCTACAACGTGTGTGGTGGGTCAAACACCAACACGCCAGTGGTAGCTAACTACCAGTCTTCAGGTAGTTAGCTAGGAGGTTATAAGAGTAAAGAGGGTGCATCACGCACAAAAGCCACTTCCCGACGTAATACTTAACCGTCGTTCCGGGAAGACCAGGGCTGGAGACTGGGGGGGTTTTAGTGGGTCGGGACAGGGATCAGTAGGTGTCTGGGGGAGTGTAACTACCCCAGCATCTCTCCCCTAGTCTTCTCAGGTGTCTGTCTGCAGATTTCCACGCCATCTTTGAAAAAAAAAGAAAACACTGGACCCAGGATGGAACCTTGCGGAACCTTCGCGGTGATTGGAACGCACTTCTGACCCTCCTCTGTGTTGTAAACCAGTACTCGATTCTGGAAGTAGTGCCAGTATCTTGTACAGCGACACCGGTACGTGGATGCTCCTGAGCGCGAGCGCGATGGAGTCCCAACTGGCGCTATTGAACGCATTCTTCACGTCAAGCGTGACGATTGCGAAATAGTGTATTCCCCTTCTCTTGCGCTGGAGTGCTTTCTCCGCCGTCTTGGTGACGGAGGCGATAGCATCCAGCGTGGACCTGCCCTGCCGGAAGCCGAACTGGTTGCTTGCCAGACCGTTTACACCCTCTGTGTACCTCACCAGTCTGTTGAGGATAATCCTCTCAAGTACCTTGCCCGCCGTGTCTAGCAGGCAGATAGGCCTATATGCCGTTGGGCCACCTGGTGGTTTCCCAGCCTTCGGCAGTAGGACCATTTTCTGCCGCTTCCACCTAAGCGGAAAGAGGCAGTCACCCAGGCGCCTCTGTATGACTACTCGAAACAGCCCGGGGGCCGTTTTTATCGCCAGCCTGATTGCCAGGTTAGAGACGCCATCCAGTCCCGGTGCCTTGCTCACCTTTAGAGAGTTGGCGATCACGATGAGTTCCTCATTTGTAACCCTTGCCTCCTCCTGAACCTCGACACGGCTGTCGTCGCCCGCGGATTGGATGCTCGGCAGGTTGGCCGACCATCCCTGGTCTGTGTCTGATATACTGGAACGTCGGACGTGGGACTCGACCGCCGGAGGCCAAGGACTTGGCTCGTGGCGCGGAAAGAGTCACTCGATGATTCGCTCCAGCATCGCTGGTGATCGCTCTGAAGGCGCCAGCGCGCCTTTGGTATTGGCCATTACGATCCTGTAGACGTCACCCCACGGGTTCGTATTGGCACTCGCGTATAGCCTATCGAAACAGGCCCTCTTGCTGGCCTTAATCGCACTCTTGAGCGTCGATCTTGCAGAACTGAATGCTGCGAGCGCTCTGTCCTCTGTTCGTCTGTTCGCGCACGCTGCATCCTCCGTCTCGCACGAAGGCACGCACTGCGGAGGTCCGCTATCTCGTCAGTCCACCAGTAGACCGGTGGCTTCCCATTCCTAGGTTGGCGAGTCTTAGGCGTGGTGGCGTCGCACGCCCGAGATTGCATAGCAACTAGTTGGTCAGCAGTCGGGTGAAGCCGACTGCCCCTCTTGCGCTCCCGTCTCATTGCCTCTTCAAATATCTCGGCATTGCCTCTTCAAATGCTATGTCTTCCACCCGCGGGCGAACGGAGTATTGGTCCTACTCGTTCCTTGCCACCTCTCGTTGTTGTCTACACTATATCAGACCAGCTGGTGGTTGCTATTGGTGTAGCCATCGTCTACCCCCCAGTTCATGATCAATCCTGGGCTGGAGAACGTCACATCGATGATCGACTCCGCATCATTTCTGCTAAATGTCTGGTTCGTAGTGCGACTTCCCCACTCAACAGCCCAAGCGTTGAAACCACCCCCACCACCAACGGCGTTAGGCCCGTTAGCTCAACCATCAGAGTGAACCTTTCGGTAGACCAACGTGGCGGAGCATAGCAACTGCAGTAGAACACTCCGTTAACCTTAGCAACTACGTACCCTTCTTCTGAGGTTGAGACAACCTCCTGAAACGGGAACTTGCCCGTCGTACATATGGCCGCCATACTGGACTTATCCGCAACCCAGTTACCGTTTCCGGGAGGGATGCGGTTGGGGTCCGATATGATGGCGATGTCCGACAACGACTCAGTGACTGCTTGGTATAGTAGCTTGGTATAGTGGTTCAGGTTCAGTTGCGTCACCCTTACGCCCGTGGTATCGTAGCCGGCCTACCGGCTGGGCACCTGGGGCCTCCCATAAAGTGTTTGGCGTCCCGTTTCCCGAAACATACCATACACTTGGGAAACTCCCCACAGTCCTTCGCTTTATGGCCTGCACCTCAACATCGCCTGCACAACTGGCTCCTATCGGACCCCTTGCAGGTCCAGGACTTATGTCCATCCTCAAAGCACCGGAAGCAAATGTCTGGTTGCTGTAGTATGCCCAGAGGACATACAGACCAGCCGACCTTCAACTTGCCTTCTTTCAGGGCCAGGCTAGCATCCGCCGACGGTAGTCGGAAGGTAGCTATCTGGGTCCCCGCCGGACCTTTGCGGAGGCGGATCGACTCCTAAGCCACCTCCACCCCGCACTTCGCTTCGAGGGCTTGTGCAATGTCGCACCCCTCGGTGATTTCGTCCAGGTTTTTAAGCTGTAGAGTCACCTCTGAGGTGAGTGCCCGCACCCAGGACCTTTTCAGCTACCGTTGTATAGGTAGCCCCCTTGTTCTTGGTGTCCTTCCGGAGCTCAAGTATCATCTCGCCAGTGCGAGATCGGCGGATACTCCACACATCCGTCCCAGATCTTTGAGCTGGGTTTCCCCCCTCATCTTCAAGACTTCTGAGTATTTCGACCCGTCCGTCTTGAGTATGAGTGCATCACCCCTACTCCGCGCCTTTTTGACCTTTTTCTGTCCTCTGGCCACTCCGCCATCTTGGCGCGTCGCATCTTCCCGACGCCTCCTACCCTCTACAGTAGTCCAAGGGTTGCCCGTAGCTTCCACTTGTGCCGTTTCCGCTGCGGACCTTGAACCGGTTGGTGTGTTCTCCTGTGGGGGTAGCACGACCAACCGTTTCTTGGGGTTCCCGGGGGCCGCTTCCCCCGGGGACTGCCTCGTTCGCTTAGCAACCTGACCTGTAGAGCAGACCGCCGCGAACGAGGGGTCGTCTGTCTGCACCTCTTTATATGCAGTCGCCCTCCTGGTCCTTACCTCCTTCTCGGCCGCCTTCACCCGAGCAAGGAGTTCTTCGTGCTCCTTTCTGGTTTCATCAATAGTGGCCCGAAGCAGGAGGAGGCTCTGCTTCAGGTCGCCAGCGATATTCCGCCTATTCGCCGAGAACTCTTGGCCGCACGTTTCGACGGCCTTGACTAGCAAGGGACCGTCTACCGAGATGTCTGGTGTGGACACCGACGGATTCGCCGGTTTCCCAACTCCAGACTTCACCGCAACCGTCTCCGCCTTCTTCTGTGGAGACCGCTGAATGCCACCTCGTGCGAAGGGATTTGGTAACCCCTTCGCACCCGTCTCTTTTTGGTTTTTCGAGCTCATTTTTGTTAATTGGGTCCTCCTTACAGCCGCTATCCTTGTCCATAGATGAGAAGTTGCTTGTATGGTCCCATGGTAATCTATGCCGAAGCAGTGAGGCCCTGGGTAAGGGGGGTCGCCACAGCACCTTATGAGTACTATGACGCCCCCACCCGCGTAAGTCAAGAAAGGGGCATCTTGTCCTAGGACTAGTTCCCCCCCATCTGATCCTTCTCTGCCTGATACCCACCAGGCAATGGACGCGGAACGTACTGGAAGGCCTGCCAGGTTTTACGGGACGTAGACCCCTGCACCGGGTACCATCTCGCCGTTTCAAGCCACTGTCACGCGACTTTACTAAGGGAGCTCGATGCAGGTGCCAGCCCTTGGTCATGGTTCCTTATCGTATCCGACTCGAATCCGTTTCTATCGCTGCCAGTTGCCATAATTGGGACCTTACTTGTGTCGGCCCCAATGGGCGGGGGAGTGCATTTGGTTGATGGGAGCGGCACTACTCGCTCCGTCGGAGATGCGTCCGGGTAATTGTGGCATTTACGAGGAGTCGACGGCCCAGTGTCCGACCCTCACCATCCCTAGGCAATCTCCCGCTGCTGGTCCGGGGCTGTAAGGTCCTGTCAGCGGTCACCCTCATATAACGTGACCTCGGCGATCGCCGCGCGCCGACCCGTGGTGGCATACAGCTCTGCCAGAAGGAATGTGCGTGAATGCGAGATTGGGTATGCATGACTAATCGAGTGAAAGTTAGCGTGGTTGTGTGAGATGGAATGTTCTAGAGTTATGACAAAATGTGAGTCGAATTGAAAATGGTGATTAGAATGAAAAGATATGTATAAAAGAAAGCTCAGGTATTCAGTGTTGGCACAGTAAGAACAGGAAAAGTTGGACAGTCGAAAACCGACAACCATTCCCTTGCAAGTCAGGACCGTACACAATTAGCACTGGGACTTGCAGTATTTTGGGAAGTAGAGTTGTCTTGATGAACGGACTAGAATCGGATTTCGAGTCCAGGGCTTGATTGGGTGAGATGATAGCTGACCGCTCCGCGCTTTGCGAATATTTTGAGTATGAGAACTTTACACGTAAACCAAACAATTTCAATAATTCGGAGCTCCGGCTAATTAGTTTTGAAATTGTTTATTTATAAATTACAAAGGAATACTGGGGTTAGCGGTTTGTTTGTACAGATTTATTTATTTGTTTATCTATTTATTTATTTATTTATTTAATAATTTGTTCATTAACTTATTCATTCTCCGTTTATTATTATTGCTGAGATTTTCTCGGCGAGTTTGTTTTGGGTCGGCAGTGGAGGTAGTCATCGCGGAGTAATCAGTTTAGCCTCGATCACGATACGAGTGACACACGTTGTTTGTTTATGTTCGAAAAGTGCGTGTTTTTAACTGTTTTGTTTTTACAGTTTGTGTCCCGTAGGAGCGAAGATTGATTCGATTGAACGTAGGTTGGCCCGTTGAATTGAGTGCTGTGTTCTGTGGTTGCTCGCCGGAGTGGATAAGCTACAATATTTGCTACCCCCGGTTAAGTGCCAAAGGGCAGGAAAACATCGCTAGCCGAGGACCGTTGTAGCGACTGGGGAATACCTCGAGCTGCAGGAGCAGCTGAGAGCGGCCCCCGACGATCTCCCTAGCAGTGCTGCCACCACTACCAACAGCTGGAAAGGGAAATTTTGTTCGTTCATTTTCGTAGCGTTCTAGCAAAAGTCCGAAATCCGATGACCCAGACGCCCTAGCCCTACGTATCATCGATGAAAGTTTTAATTCCAACCTCGAGACCAGCCGGGGAGGCTAAGCACTAGAAGCTATACTTTTCTCAAAAATGTCCGTCACAAACAGTAAGATAACTATCCAGTAGGGAGATACATTTAATCATAACCATCCTCAAAGAAATAGTTATCGGTTTCCGTTATACTCTACAAGAAAATTTTTTGGAAATAAATATTGAAACTCAGTCCGCGCAAATATATATTTCGACTGTGACAAACAGTCTTCCTCAGTGCTTATGTGGACTGGTAAAGAGCAAAGCGTAAATCCTGTTTTGAAATTTATCGGAAACCCACGAATACAAAACGGGTAATACCTAACACTTCAAACCATCCCTTCCAGCATAAAATGGCATCCTTCCATCATATGATCCACCGCATGGAAACTTTACCTCTAAGTGAAGTAGCCAAGCAAAAGGAACTGGAATATATTTTCGGAATTGCTAAACTTAATGGCTACAATGAAAGTACCATTCAAGCCATTGTTGATAAAAAGAAGCGTGCTCAAATTCGGAAATCTTTTACAACACTCACCCCAATAACAGATAATCTGAAAAGGGTAGCCGTTGAAAATGACGTTAACTTGACACGCCCACTTCGTTCAAAATTTAGGAAATTTGGGATGGATATTGTCTACACTAGTAGAAATACCCAACTCAAAACAAAATTGGGGTCAACCGAAGACCCTATTGATACCCTGAACAAAGCTGGAATTTATAAAATTGCATGCAGTCACTGTGACATGGTTTACATTGGACAAACTGAACGTAACCTAGGGATACGTTTCAAAGAACATTTCGCAGAAATGACAAAAGCAAGTAAAGTTTTAAAAAATGCTCCACCACACCTTTTCAAATCAAAAGTGGCTGAACATATTTTTAACGATGAACATCCACTATCTTCCGATAGCATTCACCTCCTCCGCCCCGTTAATAATTTATGGAAATTAGACGTAGCTGAAAGTTTAGAAATTTATAAACAACACTCATGCACGCTTCTCAACAAAGACGCAGGCAATCACCCCTCATGGCTATTCAATCTGCTTCCCAAAAACCCCAGACATGTTACATGACAGAAACCCTGAACAAAGCTGGAATTTATAAAATTGCATGCAGTCACTGTGACATGGTTTACATTGGACAAACTGAACGTAACCTAGGGATACGTTTCAAAGAACATTTCGCAGAAGTGACAAAAGCAAGTAAAGTTTTAAAAAATGCTCCACCACACCTTTTCAAATCAAAAGTGGCTGAACATATTTTTAACGATGAACATCCACTATCTTCCGATAGCATTCACCACCTCCGCCCCGTTAATAATTTATGGAAATTAGACGTAGCTGAAAGTTTAGAAACTTATAAACAACACTCATGCACGCTTCTCAACAAAGACGCAGGCAATCACCCCTCATGGCTATTCAATCTGCTTCCCAAAAACCCCAGACATGTTACGGTAAACAATCGACCGCATAATTCCCTACCTAACTCCAATTGAGAGTGCTAAATTTTCATTTTTACCTACTACAAATAAAAAAAAGGATTTACGCTTTGCTCTTTACCAGTCCACATAAGCACTGAGGAAGACTATATGTCACAGTCGAAATATATATTTGCGAGGACTGAATTTCAATATTTATTTCCCAAAAAATTTCTAGTAGAGTATAACGGAAACTAATAACTATTTCTTTGATTTCTCAATCACTCTGCTAAGACACTCGGTATAGATTTTCTAAATTTGACATAACCATCCTGATAAAACCGAATTCAGACGGAGATTCCATAAGAATCTCTTGAATTTGGTAACCACAAAAATTGCAACTCTTTCCGCGTCGAACACTCGACAGAAACGGACGTGCAAAGTGGTCGTCGCATTACAATCCGGTCCGTGTGTACGAATAGCCAAACAGAAGAGTATTTTATTCGCGCTCAAGGCCAAACTAGATTGTGAGTTGTGTCGCTACGTTCTGTACCCGGCTCGCAACTTTGCCTGTATTGGTGCAAAAATACCAGCTGCAGTTTTGATCTCTGCACAGTGAATAGATATTTCGAGTTCAAGGCCATCAGTTGACAGTTGAGTCGTGTCGCTGTGCAGAGTGATCTCACACCCGGCTCGCTGCTGGTTGCTGTATTGGTGCTGCTGGCTGCATTGGGTGCAGCTTCGAACGATCGGACAACCACTGCTGGAAGGAAGAAGTAAATAGGTACGGGTGCTTGTCGGTGCTAGTGCGCTAGATTTAGCGCGATGGATATAGATCCCTCGCCTAACGTGCCACCATCCCCGAACCCCCCTGACCCTGACCCTTCTGTTACCCCCTCCCCTGTTCATTCTCCAGTCCCCCCTCGCCCCAGGCTTTACCCGGACGGATCTCATCAGGGCAGCTATACTGTTTATTTTCGTCCAAAGGCAGGAATGAATTCAAAGCGATTAAACTTACTGCAAATTTCTAAAGACCTGACGAAGGAGTACAAGGCCGTGACCGAAATTTCCAAGGTCCGACCTAACAAGCTCCGTGTCGTGGTCAGTGATCTGGCACAGGCCAATGCTATCGCGTTTACATACCCGCACGAGACGTGGAGATCGACGGTGTCATTACCGATTCGAGTCTGTCCGTCGAGTGTATATTGCAAAGTGCTAAAGGGTGCTTCAAGAATAGCACATGTCCCGATGTGAAGGTGCTCGACTGCAAGCAATTGCGGTCTGTATCTCTCGTCGGCGGCACAAAAGTGTACACTCCGTCAGACTCGTTTCGCGTTACGTTTGCCGGATCTGCACTCCCTAGCCACGTCTCGATCGACCGGGTTCGTCTGCCTGTGCGATTGTATGTACCCCGTGTTATGAATTGCACCAATTGCAAGCAGTTAGGCCACACAGCCGCCTACTGCTGCAATAAGGCAAGTGTGGGGAGACTCATGCGGAAGATTCTTGCAGTGTTAATGCTGAAAAATGTATTCACTGTGGGGAAAACCAGCATGAGCTCTCCACATGCCCGGTGTACATGCAGCGCAGAGATAAAATCAAGCGGTCACTTAAGGAGCGTTCAAAGCGTTCTTACGCTGAGATGCTGAAGAAGACCGTGACCACTTCTACCATAACATCAAATCCCTTTGATCTGTTGTCCTCTGATGAAACCGATTCTGACAATTCACCAGCGGGAATATCTTATGCCAATCCTGGGGAGTCTAGAAAGAGGATAAATATTTCTTTCCCTAAACTTCCCCGTAAAGGTCCTAAGATTTCCCAAAGTGTAATGAAAAGTCCGAACAAACCAAACAGTGCTGCGGAAAATCCGAAGCAAACTCCTCCTGGGCTTGCGAATTAAAAGTCCCAGAAGGAGTTCCCAGCACTGCCAGGAACATCTAAAACCCCAGTTGTTCCTTTTGCACATCCAGTTGATGAAACAAACTCTGGATAAGTGAAATTTTCTGACATTGTGGACTGGATTTTTGAAAATTTCAATGTACCCGATCCAATTAAAATTTTTCTTACAGCATTCCTCCCAACAGTTAGATCATTTTTGAAGCAGTTGACTGCCCAATGGCCCCTCCTCGATTGTATCCTTCGATGCCTAATTCATCTGCGTATATGAAGGATTCTATCTCTGTCTTACAGTGGAATTGTAGAAGTATTTTACCAAAAATTGATTCGTTTAAAGTTTTGATAAATAAAAACAAATGCGATGCATTTTCCCTTTGTGAAACTTGGCTTACTTCAAATATTGATCTCAACTTCCATGATTTTAATATTATTCGCCTTGATCGAGACACCTCATATGGGGGAGTACTTTTAGGGTTAAAAAAGTGCTATTCTTTCTATCGTATTAACCACCCCTCGATTCCAGGCATCAAAGTTGTCGCATGTCAAATGACAATACAAGGTAAAGAGCTTTGTATTGCCTCAATATATGTTTATCCCAGAGCATAGGTTGGGCAACGGCTGCTCTTTGATTTAATAGAACTTCTTCCCTCGCCACGTTTGATTTTGAGAGATTTCAACTCTCATGGTGTGGCTTGGGGTTCCCCTTACAATGATAACCGCTCCTTTTTAATCTATAACCTTTGCGATGACTCCGACATGACTATTCCAAACAACGGTGAAATGACACGTATCCCGAAACCTCCAGCGCCCAAGCGCTTTGGATCTATCCTTATGTTCGACGTCGCTACGGTTGGATTGCACATGGAAGGTAATCCTCGATCCTCACGGTAGCGACCATTTGCCTATTCTTATTTCAATTAATAACGGGTCAACTCGCATGCGACCAATTGACATTCCGTATGACCGCACACGGAATGTCGATTGGAAGTTATACGAGGAAATGATTTCAAAAGCGGTCGAGTCGATTCAACAACATCCACCACTTGAAGAATACAACCTCCACGCGGGCTTGATCCTCGACGCCGCGTTGCAAGCCCAAACGAAGAAATATCCCGGCCTAACTATCAAAGAACGGCCTCCCACTCCGTGGTGGGACAAAGAGTGCTCCGATGTCTACACGCAAAGATCCGACGCGTTTTTGGCCTTCCAGAAGGGAGGTATACCTGGCGACTATTTACGGTATTCAGAGCTTGATACCAAGCTTAAAAGCTTGGCTAAAGCAAAGAAACGCGGATATTGGCGTCGGTTCGTGAACGAGACGTCGAGGGAGACATCGATGAGCATTCTTTGGAACACAGCCCGAAGAATGCGGAATCGCGTAACGGTCAACGAAAGCGAGGAGTCTTCAAGTCGGTGGATATTTGATTTTGCCAGAAAAGTATGTCCGGACTCTGTTCCTGCGCAAAACTTTGTTCGCGATGCGTCTCCGGGCCACGACGCGATAGAATCACTTTTTACGATGGCAGAATTTTCAGTTGCCCTCCTGTCCTGTAACAATAACGCGCCTGGGTTGGATAGAATCAAATTCAACTTTTTGAAGAATCTACACGGCAATGCCAAGAGGCGCTTGTTGAACTTGTTCAATAAGTTCCTGGAGCAAAACATTGTACCGCAGGATTGGAGGCAAGTGAAGGTGATCGCCATTCAAAAACCAGGGAAACCAGCTTCTGATCACAACTCTTATAGGCCGATTGCAATGCTATCCTGTATCCGAAAATTGATGAAAAAAATGATACTCCGTCGTTTAGACCATTGGGTCGAATTAAATGGTCTACTATCAGATACTCAATTTGGCTTCCGCCGTGCCAAAGGGACGAATGATTGTCTTGCGTTGCCTTCAACGGATATTCAGCTGGCGTATGCTCGCAAAGAACAAATGGCGTCTGCGTTCTTGGACATTAAGGGGGCTTTTGATTCCGTTTCTATTTACATTCTTTCGGGTAAACTTCACCGACAAGGATTTTCTCCAATTTTGAACAATTTTTTGCACAATTTGTTATCCGAAGAGCACATGCATTTCACGCACGGCGATTTGGCAACTTTTCGCATTAGCTACATGGGTCTTCCCCAGGGCTCATGTTTAAGCCCCCTTCTTTACAACTTTTATGTAAATGACATCGACGAATGTCTGGCAAATTCATGCACGATAAGACAACTTGCAGACGACAGTGTAATCTCTGTTACAGGAGCCAAAGCTGCCGATTTGCAAGGACCATTGCAAGATACCTTGGACAATTTGTCTGCTTGGGCTTTACAGCTAGGTATCGAATTCTCTCCGGAGAAGACTGAGATAGTAGTTTTTTCTAGGAAACATGAACCTGCTCAGCTTTAAACACAATTAATGGGTAAAACGATTTCTCAGGTTTTGGTACACAAATATCTTGGTGTCTGGTTCGACTCTAAAGGCACCTGGGGTTGTCACGTGAGGTATCTGATGAAAAAATGTCAACAAAGAGTGAATTTTCTTCGTACGATAACCGGACAATGGTGGGGAGCCCACCCAGGAGACCTTATAAGGCTTTACCAAACAACGATATTGTCTGTTATTGAGTACGGGTGTTTCTGCTTCCGCTCCGCAGCAAACACACATTTGATCAAACTGGAGCGAATACAATATCGTTGTTTGCGTATCGCCTTGGGTTGCATGCATTCGACCCATACGATGAGTTTGGAGGTCTTAGCTGGAGTACTACCATTGAAAAACCGCTTCTGGAGCCTGTCTTCTCGCATTCTTATCAAATGTGAGGTCTTGAACCGTCCTGTGATTGAAAATTTTGAAAGGTTAATCGAACTTAATTCTCAAACCCGTTTTATGACATTGTATTTCAATCACATGTCCCATAATATTAACCCTTCTTCGAATATTCCAAATCGTGTCGACTTATCAAATACTTCTGATTCTACTGTGTTTTTCGATACATCCATGATAGAAGAAACTCGTGGAATCCCGGATCATTTACGCGTGCAGCAGATCCCTAAAATTTTTTCCAATAAATATCGAAACATCAACTGCAACAATATGTTCTACACTGACGGATCACTTCTTGATGGGTCCACTGGCTTTGGTATTTTCAATAACAATTTAACCGTCTCCCATAAGCTTGATAATCCTGCTTCTGTTTACGTCGCAGAATTGGCTGCAATTCAGTACACCCTAGGGATTATCGAAAAAATGCCCACGGACCATTATTTCATCTTTACGGACAGTCTCAGTTCCATTGAGGCTCTCCGATCGATGAAAGATGTTAAGCACTCTCCGTATTTCCTGGGGAAAATACGGGAACATCTGAGTATTTTATCCGAAAAATCATATCAGATTACCTTAGCGTGGGTCCCTTCTCACTGCTCGATACCGGGCAATGAGAAAGCGGACTCTTTGGCTAAGGTGGGCGCAACAAACGGTGGAATTTATGAAAGACCAATTGCCTTTAATGAATTTTTCTCATTTGTACGTCAGAAAACGATCATCAGTTGGCAAAATGCTTGGACCAGAGGGGAACTGGGAAGGTGGTACATTCCATAATCCCCAAGGTGTCGACGAACCCGTGGTTCAAGGGGTTGGATGTAGGTCGGGATTTCATTTGCGTGATGTCCCGGCTTATGTCTAATCACTATAGATTTGACGCGCATCTCCGTCGTGTTGGGCTCGGGGTAAGTGGTATCTGTGCCTGTGGTGAAGTTGTTTGGTCATGCCCTGTACACCGTGACGCCAGGTCTAAATTAATAGCTTCCCTGCAGGCCGAAGGTAGGCAGTCGGCTGCTCCTGTTCGTGATGTCTTGGCAAGCCGTGACCTATCCTACATGTCCCTTATAAACGTTTTCCTGAAATCCATCCACGTCGATTTTCATCGGTTTGACCGATTTTCATGAATATAATTGCAAATGAAAGGTCTAGTTACCCCATAACACTCTATTAAATTTCATTGTAATCGGATTTTTGATTTTGAGGTTATGTATCAAAATGTAAAAATCACGAAACATCATTATCTCAGAAACTACCCAACCGATTCGAACAAAATTGGTTTTAAATGAACGGGCTACCTGAAAAACCTTTAACTTTCGAATCTTATAAAGATTGAATATGTGGTTCAAAAGTTATGGAAAGAAACGTGGCTAGACCGATTTTCATAAAATCAGTATCAAATAGAAGTTCTAGTTGCTCCATAAGACTCTATTGATTTGTTTTGCAATCGGACTATTACTTTGCCTTTTATGTTTAAAAATGTGAAATATAGACATGAAAAGAAACATATTACGAAGAATACTTAAACTCACTCACTTTTCTCAGAGATGGCTGATCCGATTTTCACAATATTAGTGTCAAATGAGAGGTCCAGCTGCCTCATAACACCTTATTGAATTCCATTGTAATCGGACTGTAACTTTATCTGCAATGTACCAAAAATGTGAAAATAACGGAACTTCATTATCCACACGACCGATTCAAACAATATTGGTATCAAATTAACGGGCTTGTTAAGAGTTAACTAAAGAATGTTATAATGATTAGGAATGTGGTTCAAAAGTTGTGAAAAGAAAGATGTTCCGATGACTTTTCAAATTCATTCGTTTTCCCAAAGATGGCTGGACTAATTTCAACAATCTTAGTGTCAAATGAAAGGTTTGGTTGCCATTTCATTTAATTATAATCGAACTTTTATTTCAACCGTTATGTGTTAAATTCTGATAAACAACGAGTGTCTATTAACTCAAACATTACACGACTCATTTGAACATAACTACGGATTGTTTCTCAAACGTACAAATAACAAATTTTATAACAATTTGATACGTGGTTCAAAAGTTATGGAAAGAAACGAAATTGATTGATCAAAATATATTGTTCCCGGTATTGCTCGTGATTAAGCAAAGCAAAGCAAAGCCTTGGTACTACATTCCGTATCGGAACTCGACCTTCTGTTTTACTTTTCACAGACTTCGCAGCCGACTGTTAAGTGTACAAGATTATTGCGGGGCTAGCGCTACGATCCTACTGACACTAACAATCTCTCCCGAGCCGGGACTCGAACATACGACGACTGGCTTGTTAGGCTAGCATCGTACCTCGAGATTAGCTGGGTTGCTCGTGATTAAAGTGTTTGAAATTAGAGGTCATTTTTTCATTTCGATATTTCTATAGCACAAAAATATAACGTCAAATTTCACATTTTATACTTCAATTATTACTTCAAATACAACATCAATATTCTAGGACCCAAAGAGTGAATATACCTTTATTGGATTGAATTTGGCAGTTTAAGGTTGTTCTTCAGAAACCATAAGTCGCAAAATCGGATTTCAAAATGAAGTATGGAGTTGATTCCTGGCCTCTAAGCATTATCCTGGTTCCTAAAAAACTAACATTGTGTAATGAAGCTAAAAAGTTGAATCTAAAATGATCTATAGTTGAATCCAACCTATATATGAGTACAGTGACGTTTCGATTATACCAAGAAAATAACTCATCATATATTTAGAACATTTTTATTTCTTGTTACTTACAAAATGATCGGTATAGTTATGCTTTTGGCCACCAGAAATTCGTTATTTAGAGTGAAGAATAAATTCAGCAGAAATTATCAAGGTGTATTTTTTCTATTAATTGAAAGAGAGTTCGAAAAAGAAAGGCTGGGTCTCACTGCTGGGTGGATTTATTTTGTGTTTTTTACTAAATGTGAAAATATTTTGCTTATCGAGCCGGTTTGAATTACGTTCGTTGAAATTTGTTTGTTGTTGTGATTTGTTGAGAGTTCCGTTATATAACATATTAATACGCACTTCACTATGAAAGGGGGGGTATGTGCTTGAGTGCACAAACGTAGGCTTGCCGTGGGACTATGGTGGGTGTAAAGATTTTTTTTTAAAGGGGGGGGAGGGGAGTTTGTAATGATTTATTTATGTACTAAAATATCTATTCAGAATTAATATTGTGTGTTCTGCCACAAATGGTGACATTTCAACACTTTTATATATATTTGTACGCTTTTTTCATATTATTGAATGTTATTAGCTTTCGCAGTTAAGTTAATGTAATTGTAGGAAAATTATTAAACCTTGTACTTGTCAAGGAATAAAAGAAAAGCTAAAATAAACTTAAAACTATCTTACTGACTATAAAGTGAGCTAAGCGTTGCAATTGAGGATTGCAACGATTTTTGTCGGAATTTGTTGATAATTTGGCTTGACATATTTTCCAATGTTTCCACATTAGTGAGCCTATGTAGCTCGTTCGTGCTAAACCAGGGAGGATGCTTCAAAATCATTTTTAAAAGTTTATTCTGAACCCTTTGAAGTGTCTTCTTCCTGGTTGCACAACAACTTGTCCAGATGGGAACTGCATATAACATTGCTGGCCTAAAAATTTGTTTGTAAATTAACAGTTTATTCTTGAGACAAAGTCTAGAATTTCTGTTGATAAGAGGATATAAACATTTGATGTACTTATTGCACTTTGACTGGATATTTCCAATGTGCTCCTTGAAAGTAAGCTTTTTATCATAAATTAGCCCTAAGTATTTAACTTGATCAGACCAATTTAAGACCACACCGTTCATCTTAATAACGTGGTTATGGGTGGGTTTGAGAAATGAAATTCTTGGCTTATGAGGAAAAATAATTAAATGTGTTTCAGAAGCATTAGGGGAAATCTTCCATTTCTGCAAGTATGAAGAAAATATATTTAAACTTTTTTGTAGCCGACTGCATATAACACGAAGGCTTTTTCCTTTTGCGGAAATGCTTGTATCGTCACAAAACAGAGATTTCTCACAACCTGGTGGTAAATCAGGAAGATCAGAAGTAAAAATGTTATATAAGATTGGTCCCAAGATACTCCCCTGAGGCACACCAGCTCTAACAAGCAATCTATTAGATTTACCATTTAGATAGTTAACCTGAAGAGTGCGGTCAGTTAAATAACTTTGTATCATTTTTGTGAGGTAAAGCGGAAAACTGAAATTTGACATTTCAGCTATTAAACCTTTATGCCAAACACTGTCGATTGCCTTTTATATATCTAGAAGCCCAGCTCCAGTCGAATAGCCTTCAGATTTATTAGTTCGAATCATATTTGTTACTCTAAGTAACTGATGAGTAGTGGAATGCCCATGGCGAAAACCAAACTGCTCATTTGCAAAAATTGAATTCCCATTAATATGTGTTATCATTCTATTAAGAATTATTCTTTCAAAAAGTTTGCTAATAGAGGAAAGTAAACTAATTGGTCGATAACTTGATGCCTCAGCTGGATTCTTTTCGGGTTCTAAAATTGGAGTGACTTTGGCATTTTTCCATTTCGTAGGAAAATGTGCTAGTGCAAAGCATCTGTTGAAAAATTTTACCAAGAAATTTAGAGAGTTTTCGGGAAGTCTTTTGATGAGGATATAGAAAATCCCATCATCTCCTGGTGCTTTCATGTTTTTGAGTTTTTTGAGAATAGTTCGCACCTCATTCAAGTTTGTTTCCAAAACCTCTTCAGAAAGAAATTCGTGGGTGGTGATCTGATCATACTTTTGGTTTACTTCATTTTCAATAAGACGTTCAAATTGGAGTTATGAATACTCTCAAACTGCTGAGCAAGTTTTTGAGATTTTTGTTCATTCGTTAGAAAAATGCAATCACCATCTTTAAGGACTGGAAAGGGCTTCGAAGGTTTCTTGGAACCTTCGAAAGCTTCCAGAAAGGTTTTGAATAAGGTTTTAGTTGTTCAACTTCTCTCATGAAATTCTCATTTCGCAAGAGAGTGAATCTATGTTTAATTTCCTTTTGTAATTCTTGAAAAATAATTTTCAAAGCAGGATCACGAGATCTTTGGTATTGACGTCTCCGTATGTTCTTCAAACGTATAAGAAGTTGAAGTTCACTGTCAATAATTGGTGCATTAAATTTCACTCGAGCCTTAGGAACTGATAAATTCCGGGCATTGAGTATTAAGCTGCTAAAATTTTCTAATGCTCTTTCAACGTCAGCACTGTTTTGTAAAATAATATCATCATTCAAATTTTCTTCGATCGTAGAACGATATCTATCCCAATTAGTCTTGTGATAATTCAACACAGATCTAGCCGGATTTAAAATAGTTCCATGGGAAATAGAAAATGTTATGGGAAGATGATCAGAACCAAAGTCAGCATGAGTTAATAAATCACTGCATGAATGACTTTGATTTGTTAGTACCAAATCAATTGTAGATGGATGCCTTATAGAAGAATAACATGTAGGACCATTTGGAAATTAAACTGAATAAAATCCAGCCAAGCAATCATTAAACAATATTTTTCCATTGGAATTGCTTTGAGCATTATTCCAAGATCGATGTTTCGCATTAAAATCACCGATGATTAAAAATTTAGATTTATTTCTTGTGAGTTTTTTGCAAATCTCCCTTGAAATAATTTTTTCGCTCACCAGTGCATTGAAAAGGCAAATACACTGCGGCTATAAATAAAATGTCAATACTTGTTTCAATTTCAATTCCCAAACTCTCGATAACTTTGGTTTCAATATGGGGTAAAAAACGATGTTTTTTTCGACGGTGGATAACTATTGCAACTCCACCACCGGCAACATCTATTCTATCAAACCTATGAACCATATAATTTGGGTTCTTTTTTAGTTCAATATTTGGCTTTAAAAGCGTATCAGTCACAACTGCAATATGCACATCGTGGATTGTTAAAAAATTGAAAAATTCATCCTCTTTCGCTTTTAAAGAGCGAGCATTCCAATTTAGAAAATTTACAGCATTATTTAAAATAATTGCTGAATTTCAATTTCATAACAATATAAGTTGTAAATTTCATACCTACTTGAACAGCCTCATACATCGAGTTACAGTTCAACAAAGCGGACATTAACTGCAGCATGGATTGTTGTAGGTATTCAATCTTTTCGGGTGTTGGAATACCTAAATCAATACTGGCTGACTTTTCAGCACCGAACACGAATGGTTTGGTACTGTTTAAATTTGAAATATTATCTGAAAGGACACTGGAATATTCCAGCCTGCTCAGCTAACAATTTGGTCCGTATATTTCAGTTGTTGTTGAAATATAAGTACCTTTGTACAATTTGATAAAGTTGTATATAACGTTCGATATGAGCTTATAAGTACCAAAGTGGAGGCAATATACGTACCAATATAGTTCGCGCAGTTGAAGATATGCAACTTTTTCTCACCCGTATTATGATTATACCACGATGCTATACGAACTAAAACGCAGCAGTGTAACATGTACTGCGAATAAATTTTGTATTATATACAACCAAAAGTTACCACATAATAAAAAACGTAATATTGCGTAGCAACAATATATCTTTTTTTTTCAATGAGAAGTACGCATACCATTTACTTGTGATACAGTTCTTGGTATATATTAATAATTACTATTGGTTAGATGCGGCATTTTCTTTCATTCTATTTTACAAAGCTTCGTTGAGCCTCGAACTCCCAACGTTCCGATCACTGCTCCTATTCCCTATCCTCAGAGTCATTTTACGATGCCACGTGTCAACAAATTTAATCTAGTTCTGTTGAACGCTTGAAATCGTATGAACCTGTGAAACGTATATAATGTCTCTTATTGTCTTCAATGTTGACCCAAATCTATTTATAGACACGGATGTCAATACGGAACTCAATATTGCCTTATATACGAAGGAATAATAACATGCGATGTGCATTGACCTTCTTTTCAACCGTCAAGCGATTCAAGCAACTGCAGTCAACAAACATTAAACAATCTTTCAAGGTGTTGAGGTGATTGTTCTTTTAGTCAAAACTGCGTTCAAATTTAATACCCAAATCTAAAAATCTTTCAGAAGCTAGATTTTAAAAAGTAGAGTTGCTGGAAGGAAAATTTTGGATTAAATTTGATATAAAAGAGGTATCCTTTACTATTCAACGATTTCATGTTTCATAATAGACGATTTTGACTGTCACGAGAAAGTATATTGTATAAAATTTATAATGCAATCCTTTTACAACTGATACAGAAATTTTCAAGGAATATCAATGTTAACGTGGATCACACAAATTAGAAATCGTACAATTTTGCACTGCAATTAAGTTTAGAACTGTAGACAACTCTACTGCGATGAAACGTAATTTTTTCTGTGCATTTAGACGAGGAACAATATGCAGTCATATATCACGGACAGCACGACCCATATATGATGAAAAATAACTTGAACTGGTTATAACATGAACTTTATACAATTTCAATTAAAACTAGATGTTTATACGATTTTATATTGCCATTTTTATATGATTTCTGGTTATCTGGGTGGTGTTGCTTGAATATGATTATTTGTCTGAAATTTGTTATCTGAATTTAAATAATTACCTACAGACACACCTGCTAATGAAAGTGCTGGTGATGCCTGAACTGTATTGAAAGTCTTTTGATTACCTTGACCTTACAGGACCCCCACAATTTACACATTTGAAACTATTAGTGGTCTCTTCCACGAGGCAGATACCTTTCGTGTGACTAGTGTCACCACAAATCATACATTTTGCTGCCATATGGTAGTTTCGAGTTCCATGACCATAGGCTTGACAATTCCGACATTGGTCATACTCTGGTACGATCAAAATGTACTAAGTAATTTTCCTGGTGTATTCCAGTTTGATTAATTTTGGCTTTTGTCTTTCGTTCCATCAAAATTACTCGGTTGGGGGCGAAACCAAGTGATTCTGATAAACAATCTTTAATTTCATCAATAGATTGATCATTTGAAAGACCTTTCAAAACAGCCTTAAACGGTGTCTCGTTTTTGGCATTAAAAGAATAATATTTATACATCTTTTCAGTCAAATACTGTAGAAGATGTTTATGGCCATTAAAAGATTCGGCTTAAATATGAATTTCGCCTTGGCGGCCAATTTGAAAATAACTTTTACATCCGACAGAAATGATGAAAGTTCTGATCGAAATGCTTTAAAATTTGCTACAATAGGTGGAACTTTAACCTTCTTCATAACGGCTTTATGCTCAGTATGAGAAGTTTGAACTTCTTGATCCCCTACGGAAGAAAGAATATCATACCTGTTAGTCGAAATTTCAGTGTCACTTGGAGGAGATGCCTCACGTTTCCTTGAAGCCGCATCAAAGCGAGCTTTTTTATTCCTTCCAGGCATAACTGGAAAATTTCACTACACTTTCACTTCACTATAGAATTTAAGTAGAAATATATCAAACCAAATTTACTCACTAAACACTCGTTTACGTTGAAAACAAATTTATTACTTTGCGTTTCAACAGGTAGTCTTTCAAGAAGATTGCCTGTTGAAAGCGAAAAACAAAATTACAATATCTCTCGGTAGTCTAAGACTTAGCCTCGAGCTGTTGGTAAAATGCGACCGTACTGTAGGACAGTTCAAGTCGTTCTCGGGTGTAAAGATTTAATTCTGCTATAGCCATAGTATATAACACACACCAAACATACAAATATCATACAACATGAACATTTCACATTCCGCGTCGAACACTCGACAGAAACGGACGTGCAAAGTGGTCGTTCTATTACAGTCCGGTCCGTGTGAACGAATAGCCAAACAAAAGAGTGTATTATTCGCGCTAAAGGCCAACTAGATTGTGGGTTGTGTCGCTACGATCTGTACCCGGCTCGCAACTGTGGCTGTGTTGGTGCAAAATACCAGCTGCAGTTTTGATCTGTGCACAGTGAATAGATCTTTCTAATTCAAGGCCATCAGTTGACAGTCGAGTCGTGTCGCTGTGCTGAGTGATCTCACACCCGGCTCACTGCTGGTGGCTGTATTGGTGCTGCTGTACTGGTGCTGCTGGCTGCTTTGGGTGCAGCTTCGAACGATCGGACAACCACTGCTGGAAGGAAGAAGTAAATAGGTACGTGTTATTTTCGGCGCTAGTGCGCTAGTGCGCTACATTTAGCGCGATGGATATAGGTCCCTCGCCTCCCGTGCCACCATCCCCGAACCCCTCTGACCCTGACCCTTCTGTTACCCCCTCCCCTGTTCATTCTCCAGTCCCCCCTCGCCCCAGGCTTTACCCGGACGGATCTCAACAGGGCAGCTATACTGTTTATTTTCGTCCAAAGGCAGGAGTGAATTCAAAGCGATTAAGCATACTGCAAATTTCTAAAGACCTGACGAAGGGGTACAAGGCCGTGACCGAAATTTCCAAGGTCCGACCTAACAAGCTCCGTGTCGTGGTCAGTGATCTGGCACAGGCCAATGCTATCGCTTGCTCTGAGCTCTTCACACGCGAGTATCGCGTTTACATACCCGCACGAGACGTGGAGATCGACGGTGTCATAACCGATTCGAGTCTGTCTGTCGAGTGTATCCTAAAAAGCGCAACCGGTTGCTTCAAAAATACCAAAACACAGGCGAAGATTTTGGATTGTAAGTAATTGCGGTCCATGTCTCTCGTCGGCGGTAAAAAAGTTCACACTCCGTCAGACTCGTTTCGCGTTACGTTTGCCGGATCTGCACTCCCTAGCCACGTCTCAATCGACCGGGTTCGTCTGCCTGTGCGATTGTATGTACCCCGTGTTATGAATTGCACCAATTGCAAGCAGTTATGCCACACAGCCGCCTACTGCTGCAATAAGGCACGATGTAGCAAGTGTGGGGAGACTCATGCGGAAGATTCTTGCAGTGTTAATGCTGAAAAATGTATTCACTGTGGGGAAAACCAGCATGAGCTCTCCACATGCCCGGTGTACATGCAGCGCAGAGATAAAATCAAGCGGTCACTTAAGGAGCGTTCAAAGCGTTCTTATGCTGAGATGCTGAAGAAGACCGTGACCACTTCTACCATAACATCGAACCCCTTTGATCTGTTGTCCTCTGATGAAACCGATTCTGACGATTCATCAGCGGGAACATCTTATGCCAATCCTGGGGAGTCTAGGAAGAGGAAAAATGTTTCTTCTCCTAAACTTCCCCGTAAAGGTCCTAAGATTTCCCAAAGTGTAATGAAAAGTCCGAACAAACCAAACAGTGCTGCGGAGAAACCGAAGCAAACTCCTCCTGGGCTTGCAAATTTAAAGTCCCAGAAGGAGTTCCCAGCACTGCCAGGAACATCTAAAACCCCAGTTGTTCCTTTTGCACATCCAGTTGATGAAACAAACTCTGGATTAGTGAAATTTTCTGACATTGTGGACTGGATTTTTGAAAATTTCAATGTACCCGATCCAATTAAAATTTTTCTTACAGCATTCCTCCCAACAGTTAGATCATTTTTGAAGCAGTTGACTGCCCAATGGCCCCTCCTTGCAGCGAGTGTATCCTTCGATGCCTAATTCAACTGCGTATATGAAGGATTCTATCTCTGTCTTACAGTGGAATTGTAGAAGTATTTTACCAAAAATTGATTCGTTTTAAGTTTTGATAAATAAAAACAAATGCGATGCATTTTCCCTTTGTGAAACTTGGCTTACTTCAAATATTGATCTCAACTTCCATGATTTTAATATTATTCGCCTTGATCGAGACACCCCATATGGAGGAGTACTTTTAGGGATTAAAAAATGCTATTCTTTCTATCGTATTAACCTCCCCTCGATTCCAGGCATCGAAGTTGTCGCATGTCAAATGACAATACAAGGTAAAGAGCTTTGTATTGCCTCAATATATGTTTATCCCAGAGCACAGGTTGGGCAACGGCTGCTTTTTGATTTAATAGAACTTCTTCCCTCGCCACGTTTGATTTTGGGAGACTTCAACTCTCATGGTGTGGCTTGGGGTTCCCCTTACAATGATAACCGCCCCTCTTTAATCTATAACCTTTGCGATGACTTCGACATGACTATTTTAAACAACGGTGAAATGACACGTATCCCGAAACCTCCAGCGCGCCCAAGCGCTTTGGATCTATCCTTATGTTCGACGTCGGTTGGATTGCACATGGAAGGTAATCCTCGATCCTCACGGTAGCGACCATCTGCCTATTCTTATTTCAATTACTAACGGTTCAACTCGCATGCGACCAATTGACATTCCGTATGACCTCACACGGAATGTCGATTGGAAGTTATACGAGGAAATGATTTCAAAAGCGGTCGAGTCGATTCAACATCATCCACCACTTGAAAAATACAACTTCCTCGCGGGCTTGATTCTCGACGCCGCGTTGCAAGCCCAAACGAAGAAATATCCCGGCGTAGCGATCAAAGAACGGCCTCCCACTCCGTGGTGGGACAAAGAGTGCTCCGATGTCTACACGCAAAGATCCGACGCGTTTTTGGCCTTCCAGAAGGGAGGTATACCTGGCGACTATTTACGGTATTCGGAGCTTGATATCAAGCTTAAAAGTTTGGCTAAAGCAAAGAAACGCGGATATTGGCGTCGGTTCGTGAACGAGACGTCGAGGGAGACATCGATGAGCACTCTTTGGAACACAGCCCGAAGAATGCGGAATCGCGTAGCGGTCAACGAAAGCGAGGAGTCTTCAAGTCGGTGGATATTTGATTTTGCCAGGAAAGTATGTCCGGACTCTGTTCCTGAGCAAAACATTGTTCGCGATGCGTCTCCGGGCCACGACGCGATAGAATCACCTTTCACGATGGCAGAATTTTCAGTTGCCCTCCTGTCCTGTAACAATAACGCGCCTGGGTTAGATAGAATCAAATTCAACTTGTTGAAGAATCTACCCGGCAATGCCAAGAGGCGCTTGTTGAACTTGTTCAATAAGTTCCTGGAGCAAAACATTGTACCGCAGGATTGGAGGCAAGTGAAGGAGATCGCAGCTTCTGATCACAACTCTTATAGGCCGATTGCAATGCTATCCTGTATCCGGAAATTGATGGAAAAAATGATACTCCGTCGTTTAGACCATTGGGTCGAATCAAATGGTCTACTATCAGATACTCAATTTGGCTTCCGCCGTGCCAAAGGGACGAATGATTGTCTTGCGTTGCTTTCAACAGATATTCAGCTGGCGTATGCTCGCAAAGAACAAATGGCGTCTGCGTTCTTGGACATTAAGGGGGCTTTTGATTCTGTTTCTATTGACATTCTTTCGGGTAAACTTCACCGACAAGGATTTTCTCCAATTTTGAACAATTTTTTGCACAATTTGTTGTCCGAAAAGCACATGCATTTTACGCACGGCGATTTGGCAACTTTTCGCATTAGCTACATGGGTCTTCCCCAGGGCTCATGTTTAAGCCCCGTTCTTTACAACTTTTATGTAAATGACATCGACGAATGTCTGGCAAATTCATGCACGATAAGACAACTTGCAGACGACAGTGTAATCTCTGTTACAGGAGCCAAAGCTGCCGATTTGCAAGGACCATTGCAAGATACCTTGGACAATTTGTCTGCTTGGGCTTTACAGCTAGGTATCGAATTCTCTCCGGAGAAGACTGAGATAGTAGTTTTTTCTAGGAAGCATGAACCTGCTCAGCTTCAAACACAATTGATGGGTAAAACGATTCCTCAGGTTTTGGTACACAAATATCTTGGTATCTGGTTCGACTCTAAAGGCACCTGGGGTTGTCACGTGAGGTATCTGATGAAAAAATGTCAACAAAGAGTGAATTTTCTTCGTACAATAACCGGACAATGGTGGGGAGCCCACCCAGGAGACCTTATAAGGCTTTACCAAACAACGATACTGTCTGTTATTGAGTACGGGTGTTTCTGCTTCCGCTCCGCAGCAAACACACATTTGATCAAACTGGAGCGAATACAATATCGTTGTTTGCGTATCGCCTTGGGTTGCATGCAATCGACCCATACGATGAGTTTGGAGATCTTATCTGGAGTACTACCATTGAAAAACCGCTTCTAGAGCCTGTCTTCTCGTATTCTAATCAAATGTGAGGTCTTGAACCGTCCCGTGATTGAAAATTTTGAAAGGTTAATCGAACTTAATTCTCAAACCCGTTTTATGACATTGTATTTCAATCACATGTCTCAAAATATTAACCCTTCTTCGAATATTCCAAATCGTGTCACCTTATCAAATACTTCTGATTCTACTGTGTTTTTCGATACATCCATGATAGAAGAAACTCGTGGAATCCCGGATCATTTACGCGTGCAGCAGATCCCTAAAATTTTTTCCAATAAATATCGAAACATCAACTGCGACAATATGTACTACACTGACGGTTCACTTCTTGATGGGTCCACTGGCTTCGGTATCTTCAATAACAATTTAACCGTCTCCCATAAGCTCGATAATCCTGCTTCTGTTTACGTCGCAGAATTAGCTGCAATTCAGTACACCCTAGGGATTATCGAAAAAATGCCCACGGACCATTATTTCATCTTTACGGACAGTATCAGTTCCATTGAGGCTCTCCGATCGATGAAAGATGTTAAGCACTCTCCGTATTTCCTGGGGAAAATACGGGAACATCTGAGTGCTTTATCCGAAAAATCTACTCAGATTACCTTAGCGTGGGTCCCTTCTCACTGCTCGATACCGGGTAATGAGAAAGCGGACTCTTTGGCTAAGGTGGGCGCAACAAACGCTGATATTTATGAAAGACCAATTGCCTTTAATGAATTTTTCGCATTTGTACGTCAGAATACGATCATCAGTTGGCAAAATTCTTGGACCAAGGGCGAACTGGGAAGGTGGTTACATTCCATAATCCCCAAGGTATCGACGAACCCGTGGTTCAAGGGGTTGGATGTAGGTCGGGATTTCATTTGCGTGATGTCCCGGCTTATGTCCAATCACTATAGATTTGACGCGCATCTCCGTCGTGTTGGGCTCGGGGAGAGTGGTATCTGTGCCTGTGGTGAAGGTTATCACGACATAGAGCACGTTGTTTGGTCATGCCCTGTACACCGTGACGCCAGGTCTAGATTAATAGCTTCCCTGCAGGCCGAAGGTAGGCAGCCGGCTGTTCCTGTTCGTGATGTCTTGGCGAGCCGTGACCTATCCTACATGTCCCTTATATACGTTTTCCTGAAATCCATCCACGCCCCAGTTTAGTCCTATCCCCTTCCGCCTACATCCAACCAAACGACAAGAACACGTTAAGACCCCGGATCCGGAAACAGCAATCAGACCCGCACGATACTCTCAAGGCCCGATGGAAACAACCCAATATGCCAGTCCGTAATATCTTGGCCCAGCAGCGGAACAAATTTAATATGCTGCTTACCTATGGCAATGAAAACCATCAAACAGCAAACCTGTGCTTTTAATGCAAAATATTCTAGCTTTAAGTTAGATTTAGTTTCAGCTCGTAGTCGGCAGCGAGGATAAAAAATTTGCTTTTAGTTATTAAGATACTTTAGAAAGTAAGCTACCAGATATAATTGGCGCCGTTAAACATTGAATTGTATTTGTGCCGTATCAAATAAACTCTAGATGAAGAAAAAAAAAGAACATTTCACAAAAAAACACATACACCTGTCATAAACCACAGCATACAAATAACAATACCCACATGAACTGCTCATAAATGCATAACAGTCCCATATAATTTCTCATCACTTTTTGCTTAAACCTCAAAAACTTCTTCACATACCCGGTGCTCTCAAAAAATCGCAATAAAAAGCTTTTTGTTGCTAAATTTGATAGGAAAATATGAATTTCGGTCAATCCCCTGTTAACCATGGTTTACAGTTCCAAGCGTTCCAATTATGGCACACACACGAACACAGACACACACATACACATACACACATACACATACGCACATACACATACGCACATACACATACGCACATACACATACGCACATACACATACGCACATACACATACGCACATACACATACGCACATACACACACATACACATACACACACATACATACACACATATACACATACACATACACACACATACACACATACACATACACACACATACAGACACATACATACACATACACACACATACACATACACACCCACACATAAATACACACACGTCTCTTACACATACACACACACGTTACTTACACACACACGTTACTTACACATACACACACGTCACTTACACAAACACACATATACACGCACACGCCACTCACACATACCCACACCCACACATACACACTAGGGTGGGACAAAAAATTAATGTTAGCTCCCATGCACTTTTCGTTCCTTATGGGTCCCATAACAACTGTGTAACTTTTCAGATCGATCGGTGAAACGCCCGATTTGCGCCCGATTTTTAAAGTTTCCATACGATTTGATATGGGAAAAACCACTTTTTCAATACTTGTTCTCTAGAGATGTCCAGTTGGCTGTTAAAAATATATCAATACATGATATTTGTAGGAAATTTCCCTGGGAAAAACTTTTATGAAGACCTTAAGGCGCTACGATGCTTGTAGAAACAGCTATTCACCCCAAACTGATTGAATGTCTGACGGACGGCTCACCATTGAAATTTTCCAGCAACACTGCTACAACATGCTGCTATTGCAAACTTGCTTAAAGGGTTATATACCTTTTTGGTCGAGAAGAATGAGGGAAGTTTGAATTTATTTTAAAGTGCATAGCACCATTTTCATTGCATCAAATTGGTATTTTTCTGAAAGTACAGTTTATCAACAACAAGAAAATACGTTTAATTTTGAGATAAACCAATTATTACTGGAGTAATGGCCGTTTCCCCGAAACGCTATTTTTTTGCAGAGGCTTGCGGTGATCCTGATAGAGACTCAGCGGATCAACCGAAATCAAAAAACTCATATTATTTCATTAGTTTAGAAGTGTGCCGGGTCCTTGAACGATCGCTTATATGAGTATTTTGTTTTCAGTGCAAACAGGAACGTTTTCCCAAAAAATGCACGTTTTGAGCGCAAAAAATTTCATTGAAAAAATTTTTGCGGCTAAATGTAACTGTATGTTTCAAAAAGCGATCGTTCAAGGACCGGCGAATTTAATAACGAAAATTTAAAAAAAAAATCACAGGAGGGTTGTGTGCAAAGCCACGACCGCAAGGTTGAAGTAGAATACTTTTACACAGCTCTACTTACGGCTGTACATTAACCTACGGCCGGGCGAATCGGTTCGCGCCGCTTTTCGCATTTAGCCTGGCAGAGGCCTAATGCGCACGGCCAACACAATAGAAAGGTGTTTTCACATTGAAAATTAGACACGGCTTTACTGGAGTAAGTGTTGGCAAATGCATCTACCGCTAATACCGCCGCTATCGTACGAAAGCGCGTCGTTTCATGTGGGGAATAATATCAACAACGAAAAATGACGCGCGTCTAAGCACACCCGAACTGTTTTGCCGTGCCGCTTCCATTTACTTCCTTATAACATCGGCCTCAGGGAAGTACCGGCTGCACCTACCGCTGAGGCTGTTACCATACTGCTGCACCTACCATACTGGTACCCAAAGCTATTAACTCTTCAAATTAAATGTTTTATTTTCCCCAAAAGAACAATTGTCCAATTCCATATCGGATATAATGCAATCGCATCTCTGTAATATTACCGGCAGTAATATTCTTCTGAACAAAATGATCCAGCTTATACATTAGAGGAAGTGCCGGCTGATGTACGGCAAAAATCTCGCCCAATCGCTCGCGTTGCCGTTCAGCCTGGCAGAGGCCTGAGACGTGGTGACCAACCACAGGGCAAGTGATTTGTTTAATTTGAAGGCAGCCACAGGGGCAACCCGCTGCTATCCTCTGTTAATGCTGAGTGCTGATATCTGCTGCTACTGCTGTCAACGTTGTGGACGGTCCATCCAGCTCACCATCCGACTGATGAATGTAGCTAGTTTTCCCAGAAAAACATTTTTATAGCCGAAATAGGCCACGCCTGTCTGTTCAGTTTTACCATTTTCTAAGATTCTTCAGACGAATTATTCCACAATTCGCATTTGATTTTTGTATCCAGCGAATAAACACCGATGGTGCTTTCACACACGCAACGGTTTTAACCCGTATCTTATTGCGGTTTGTAACATCAAGCGATTTCGTTTGTTCGCTGTTGCGTGTTGCTTCATGTTGCAACTTGGCAGCTGGGCTGGGAGACGACGGAATTCTGTTCATGCTGATTGATTGAATCGACTTCATATTAGCTCTGCATAGTCGAACTAACTGCTTTTGTGAGTGCGTTCTAACAGGGCAGTTTGTTATTCAAAGTCGGTTATGCTGATCGCAGCCTTTGCGCTGCCCCTACAGTAGGGAGTTTACTAAACAAAGTAAAAATTAGACAACTACAACAGAATTTGATTGCATCCCGCACAGAATGTTTGCTTGTGTTGATGCCAGAAAATTATTAACATTCAACTATTTGTTTATTTGCCTTGAAAAAGGCATTTTGCGGTTCAAAATCGGTTGCTGATCGCAACCTTTGAGCTGCCCTAATAGTTGGGGAATTAAGATACACGGACAACATGCACTGTGGAAGCTACTTCACATTCAGTAAATTAGACGAGTGCGACAAATTTGAATTGCTAGGATGCAACACAGAATGCTTGCTTGCGTTGACAAAAATTATTAACTTTCAATGACTTGTTTATTTGCCTTGAAAAAGGCATTTTGATTTCCGAAATTGGATTTCCTGATGGCAATCATCATGCTGCCCCAGCACGGGGGGAATAATGGCTGTCTGGCGACACACGCTGAGAAAAACCGCGCTGCTCCTGAGACGTGGTGACCAACCACAGGGCTAGTGCTGCTTCTAAGGAAGGACGACTGCTGTTGTCGCTGTCTAGAACTATTATGAGCGGCTCCGGCTGTTTTCAATTGCAAGGTGTATGATTCTGTCGACCGTGCTTGGGAAGCAATCATATAACGACCAATCAGAGGTCGAATTTTCCGTTTTGACAAGGCTTGACTATTTTCAATAGTACAATAGTGTGAATAATAAAATTACAATTATCTTCTTTTGGGAAGAATCTTAGAAGATTTTCCAATCTATTGCCACAAGAACGAAGGAAATCCTTCGAATAGTAACCGATTTATTAGCATTTGAAATTGGACATATTTTTCACTTTTTTCGGTTTTAGATTTTCATTTCACATCCCTATGTAGCCGTACTTCTTGAGAGAAGTATTCTACTTCAAAAATGAAGGAAATCGGTTCAGTAGTTTTCCCACAATCAGGATCACGGCAAAGTCATTTTCCGGAAAAAACTATTCCGAGATAATCGCGTGTAAAGTTTCAAGTTTAGCTTATGCGGCCGTGGCGAGGCGCGTTTCAAATCGCTCTAACTTTCTTCCTATTTCTCAGATCTTTATGAAAATTTGTGGGAATGTTCTCAAGATGTTGTATTTGAAGATAATGTAATAATTTGTTTTCCGGTTTTTTGAAAACTAAAAAGGTATATAACCCCTAAAGTATGAGAAATAATTTCGCGTGGAATTAATTTTCAAAGTGTGATTTTTGCTTATAGTATCTTCGGGTAAGCCTCCAAGATAAATTTAAGCGATATCATTTCTTATCACATGGTTGAATTTGCAACAGCAGCATGCTGCAGCAGTATTGCCTGTAAAATTCAATGGTGAGCCGTTCGTCAGATATTCATTCAGTCTGGGGTGAATATCTCTTTTCACAAGCAAAGTAACACCTTGCGGTCTTCAGAAGAGTTTTTCCCGGGAAAATTTCCTATGAATATCATGTATTGATATATTTTTAGGAGCCAACTGGACATCTCTACAGAAAAAGTGGTTTTTCCCATGTAAAATCGTATGGAAGTTTTGAAAATCGGGCGCAAATCGGGCGTTCCACCGATCGATCTGAAATGTTACACAGTTGTTATGGGACCCATAAGGAACGAAAAGTGCATGGGAGCGAAAAAACAACACCATCGCTTTTTTCCATATAACCGTGTCCCAGTCTAATACACACCCACACGCTACTCAGACACACATATACTGCCCATAATCGCATACCAGTCCCACCTGCATTTTTGTCGTTCTTCTAGAGAAGTTATGGTTAATGTCTATCTCATTATATTATGTCGAAAATATGGGAATGAACCACGCTCAACAGCTGAAATAACTTAAGGAAGAAAAATACCTTAACGCGCAGTTTTGTCAACCTGATGAAAATGAAGCTGGGACTGATATGCGATTATGGGCAGTATAGATATACGACACACTATACCTACACTATCGGAAGCACCCAAACGGCTTCCAATGGTCCCCAGTGCCGTTCACGTCCAATTTCGGGCTGTATTCCAACAACGATATCTGAATTAGATTAACACAGGTGAGGACCAACTCAGAACGAAGGGAAGCCGAACTGTTCGCCTTGACGGTCGATCAGGGAATGATCTTCTCTCAACACGGAATGTCCTTTTATAGCGTCACTCAGTGGGGGGAACTTGGGTGATTGGGGGAAGAACCAATCACGTGGAAGCATCTCTGCTTTCTTTCCTCGTCGCTTACATTAGATGATGGATGCGATGTCAATTGGCTGCCATTGCTAGCCAATCACTGAATGCGTGAAATCATTTCGTCTATGTTTTTGAAGTCTGCGTTAGGGAAATATACCAATCGTATGAAAAATGTATGTGGATATTCGACCTTCAAACTTTTCCGCAATTTTCACGAAGAAATTAGAAAATGGTAACTAAAGTTATCATGTTATACAAATCTTGTATATTTTAGTTTTCCAACGGTATATTAACTATTGGATTCGGAAAGTTGTTGGAGCGCTATTAGCATCTAAAATCTTCCATTCCGCCAACCAAAAACGTTACATGTTCAATCCAATTTTCACAGAATGTACCTTAGTATAGTGAAGAAAGACGTAGTCCCACGTCACAAAAAAAAAATTCATAAGCGGGAGTAATTTTTTTTCTATCCAGCAAGATATCAATGAGCAGCATCCGTTCAGTGGTACCTAACAAATTTTTAAGCATTTGAAATCTTTCATCGTTTCACTCAATTCTCAATTTTTTGGCATGCCCTCTACTAAAGGAGCATGTGTTTTGCCTTCCTCCAAGAAAGGTATAGTAATCATTGGCAAAACCGAAGATATAAAAGTGCTCCAAAGTCCCGAATAGCATATATCACTCGACTCCGTTCGACGAGCTGAGCATTTTATGTGTGTGTGTGTGTTTGTGTGCGTGTGTGTGTGTGTATGTGTGTGTTTGTGTGTGTTTGTGTGTATTTGTGTGTGTTTATGTGCGTGCGTGTGTGTGTGTGTGTGTGTGTTCGATTTTCTCAGAGAGAGCTGGACCGATTTTTATAAAATTATTCTTAAATGAAAGGTCTAGTTGTCCCATAAAACCCTATTAAATTTTATTGTAATCGGATTTTAGTTTGTTTGTTATTTATCAAAATGTGAAAATTACGAAGCTTCATTATCACAGAAACTACACTACCGATAAGACCCTATTGATTTTTTTGCAATCGGACTTTTACTTTGCCTTGTTTAAAAATGTGAAATCCAGCTATGAAAAGAAACATGTTCCGAAAACTACTTAAACTCACTCACTTTTCTCAGAGAATGTTGAACCGATTTCCATAAAATAAGGGTCAAATGAAAAGTCTAGCCTCATAACTCCCGTTTGAATTTTACTGTAATTGGACTGTTACTTCGTCTAAAATGTATCAAAATGTGAAAATCACGAAACTTCATTATCTCAGAAACTACACAACTGATTTGAACAATACTGATATTAAATGAACGAGCTAGCTAAGGGTTAATTCATGAATTATTATGATTGAATACGTGGTTCAAAAATTGTGGAAAGAAAGTTATTTTAATATAGAAAAAAAATTTTACTACTATAAATAATCAAATCAAAAATGGTATTTTGTAGAATTATATATAATCGAGTCTAACCTATATATGAATACAGTGACGTTTCGATTATACCACGATAAAAAAAAAAAAATTGCGTCATATATTTGAAACATATTTATTTCATGTTATTTGCATGTGTTAATATATGTTCATGTGTGTTTGAATGTTATATTTTAAATGTTCGGTATTATTTCACTGTTGGCTACCAAAAATTTATTATTCAGACTGAAAAATAAATGAAGCAAATGTTGTCAAGGGGTATTTGATTTTTTCTGATTGAAGTGTTTGTGTTAATCTGTTTTAACAAATAATAAGTTCGAGTGAAAAAGGCTTGGTCTAACCGCTAGGGGCTTAATTTGGGTTTTTTGTATGGACCCCAATGCGATTATCAATTTTGATCTTTTGTGGTATTCGGGCGAACATGTATTAGTAAAACAAATAGCTTTACTTGTTTTTTAGGTAAAATTATCTATAGTTTTAAAGAAAACATTGTTCATTGCTTTTATCAACAATCAGTGTTGAGCAAAGAATAAAGAATGCAGATTCAGGTGACAGATGATATATGTATTGCACAAAATTTCATTGAAACTGAAATCAATTACTACGACTCAAAACTAGCTTTCAAACCATTAATTTGGTTGTGCATTAAATATTATCGTTTTGTGCTAACAAATAATTTTGCAAAATTACAGGTGCGGTAACATTTCTAACTTTGGAGACTCTCCACCCAGTTCACGTCTCGGAAGTCACGAGTCATTGAAAAAATATCATGCCATTAGTACAATAAATTCGTTACAAACACCTACATCTGTGACAAGAGAAGCAGTTGTGGCAGCACATAAAAAGAAAGGGATTAAGTCAAGTCTGGGCAGGTTGTTTAGTAAAAAGGAAAAGGTACGTTTCAGAAATCATAAATCATTTAAATATTGTTATACGCATATTTATCCCATGTTACTTATCCTACTTTCTACTTTTTAGAATCAAACAATTTATTTTCGTGTATCCTTCGAAAAAAAAAATACAAAAAAAGTCTGTTTGTCCCATCGACGGTTTACAAATTTTCGTTCTACTGTTGAATTTCGAAATATATGTTTCACTAAGCATTAAAGAGTACAGTCACTATTTCAAGAGTTTTAACTTTAAAGCTCATTGTAACATAGACCGGTAGCAGTAACCATAATCGGGTTCCTATGATAAACTTAATCATTGTGTGCAATTCCAAACATAGGTAAATGGCAAAATATGAGACTTTTTGTTTGAATAAAACCTTGTACTTGTTTTGGACGGGATTACATTTCGACTTTTCATGTGGTATTCCGACGCGTTTTTTTTTTTGTATGGACCCCACTGCGACCAGTATAGTTTTTGATCTATTGTGGCATTGTCCGGACGCTTTTGCTGTTCGCACATTTTTGTTTTATTTTTACCCTTTTGCAGTGTTACTTATTGAGAAGTAACCTGCTCCGTGTCGTTTGTGCTTTCTGTCTTCTTATTCAGACTTAGTAACCTACTTCCTTCCTTATCGACTCTATCATGTCCTCCTGCAAGTTATAACTCTAACAGCGTATAACGTGCTATAGTGCCTATGATATAATCGAAGCCTTAGACTAGTGGTTATCAAGTCTGGAGAGATGATTTTGTGTGGAAGAGCCTGAGAATAAACCCATACTTAAAGTTCTTTTTGCCAACGAATAGCTTGGTTCTACTAAGATTCGAACCTATGACCATTCGCTTGTCAAAGCGGACTCTGTAACCTTGCAGCTACGAAGCTCTTTCGACGCGTTGGACTCAAGTGTTTTTTCGCCTTTCTCCTAGATAGGTATAGATATCACTGAAAAAACTAATGGTATGAAAGTGCCCCAAAACTTACTCGTGAAAGATGAATTATAACGAAAATTACCTTAAAGCGATAATAATTTTAGAAAATAGATTTATTTTATGCACACACTTGTAGTCGCTTTCTTATCACGATCCAAATGATCGTAACATTTGACATTTCGCTGCAGTGTTGTCAGGCTGTGATCTTTTGAGCTGGTGCCCTGTGGTTTTTAACACTTCTCCGGCCCTTAAAACTTGTACAGAATCAGTCTGGTCAGATTTACCAGAATCCATAAGCTCAATCACTGCCAGCTTGGTCACCGGACGATGATATACGCTTTTAGCTGTTCGCACTAAAGCCTGTCTAATACGACTATCCTTGCCAGGGACAACCTCCTCTACAATACCGCAAATCCATCCGTTACGACAGTAGTTGTCCACTAGAAACACTAACTCTCTCGGAGCCAAAGGTTTGCTGTCCTCTAACCATTTAGTTCTAAGATTCAGATTGGGCAAATTCTCCTTCAACCACCGTTTCCATAGTAAATCCGCTACGTACTGAGACCGCTTATACGTGCTACGCAATACCTCCGCTTCGTTTGTAGCTTTAATACCAAGATCTTTCAACCCAGAAGAATTTCCTCGGATGAAGTGGTTCGGTGTGATCGCCTCAGCATCCCAGGATTCTTGTGAAACATAAACCAACGGTCTCGAATTTATAATCTCCTCGGTTTCCGCTATTACCGTTATCAAAGTTTCATCACACAGTCGTTGTCCTTCACCAATCGTCGCCATCGTTACCTTGGCGGACCGTACCATCCGCTCTCATACACCCCCCCATGTGGGGAAGATGGCGAATTAAAACTCCATCTCGTGCGCGCATTAGTAAACACATTTGCACAAACCACGTCGATCTTACCGATTTGCTCATGTAGCTTCTTGTGCGCTGCTTTAAGATTAGTACCATTGTCCGAGAATATTACGATCGGGGAGCCTCTGCGCAGCACGAATCGTCTAATCGCCATAATACATGAATCCGAATTGAGTCGATGAGCTACTTCTAAATGGATCGCCCTGGTTGAAAAGCAAGTACAAAGTGCGATCCACCTCTTCTCTCTACGATAGCCCACAGTTGCATCGACGGGACCGAAATAGTCTATGCCCGTATTGCTGAATGGTTTGACGAATGGTGTTAATCTTTCGACAGGAAGGGGTGCCATCCTAGGAGTGTGTGGCTTACACCTGCGAACTTTACACCACTGACATCGTTTTATTAATCTTGTAACGGCTGCAAGTACGCGAGTAATGTAAAATTGTTGACGTATCTCATTCACAATCGTCTCTTTATTCCAATGCACGTAGTGTTGATGATAAAAATCTAATAATGGGTTTGTCACAGGATGCTCATTGGGCAAAATAATGGGAAAACGTGTATCATATGGCACAAACTCAGCAAGTTTCGTTCTGCCGTCAACTCTTAAGACATTTTGCTCGTCCAAGAAAGGGTCACGACGGTACATCAAACTATTCTTATCGATAGTCAACCATTTTTCACTTGCCAGTTTTCTATTTCGCGATAAGGTGATGATGATGATGATGGTCCCGCCACATACCCCTACGAAGGTTTGAGCTGGACGATTTATCTATACATAATTAATGGAATCACAATTTCAATCAGTTATACAAAAAAAACGAACTGATTCCATTTCCAGATATAAACTTCTTCAAAAACTGTTTACTTGATTCACATCAGTAAAGACGTGAATTGCTGTAGAGCTACACAAAGCTAGCACAGGGTTTTCATGACCTTTAGTCAGACTAACCACAACTACTTCATGTATATTCTCTAAGCATTCAAATAACAATTTAAGTTTCAATTGTAAAAGAATCCATTTATATCTGACTTCCGCGCGCGAGGCTCAAACTTATGTAGACACTTTCTATTATTTTTTAAGTTACAACAACATAAAGGAAAAAAAATCCATCATCACCACCGCGACGAACACAGTAGTTTTGTCATTATATGTTAAAAAACCTAAATTAATCCATCTAGTGGTCAGACCCAGCCTTTATTATTCAAACTTTTATTTGTAAAAATAGATTTACATGAACGTTTCAATCCAATAAATGTATATTCACTCTTTAGGTACTAAAATATTGATGTTGTAATCTAAACATATAAAAATGCAGTCCGGTCTGTCTGTCTGATCCATATAGGCTCGAAAACTACCAAACCGATCGACGTAAAAATTTGAATGTAGGGGTTTTTGGTCCCGATAAAGGTTCCTATGATAGTTTGAGACCCCTTCCTCTTTTGAAAGGGAGGGGTCCCTTACAAATGAAACATAAATTTCTACACAACTCAAGAACAAACCAAGCAAATGAAGCCGAATTTGGCATGTGGATGTTTTAAGGGGTAACAAATATTTTTTTTTTTTTAAAGGTGGCGGGGAAATCTGCAAACAGACACCTGAGAAGAGAACTCAGGGTGTGGGGATGAGACTAGGGGAGAGATGCTGGGGTAGTTACACTCGCCCAGACACCTACTGATCCCTGTCCCGACCCACTAAAATCCCTCCAGTCTCCAGCCCTGGTCTTCCCGGAACGACGGTTAAGTATTACGTCGGGGAGTGGCTTTTGTGCGTGATGCACCCTCTTTACTCTTATAACCTCCTAGCTAACTACCTGGAGACTGGTAATTAGTTACCACTGGCGTGTTGGTGGTTGACCCGTCACACACGTTGCAGCTCCAGAACAATCTGAGAGGCGGCCGCACAGACCGCGTTCCAGATTTCCGGGTCGTCGCACATCCTCCGGACTAGATTGTCCGGAGTAGTGCCAGGCCCGCTCACAGCCATCATGTTGCTCCTCGCTCTTGCGAAACGGGGGCATACGAAGAAGACATGCTCAGCAGTCTCCTCCTCCTCCACGCACTCGGGACACATGGGGGACACCGCGTGTCCGAACCTGTGCAGATATTGCCTGAAACAACCATGGCCTGACAGGATTTGTGTCAGGTGGAAGTTCACTTCACCATGTCGTCTGCCGACCCAGCCGGATATCTCCGGTATGAGTCGGTGCGTCCATCTGCCCTTTGTTGAGTTGGACCATTCCCGCTGCCAGCGGAGCATCGAGAATGACCTTCTGGTATCTCGTATGCCCCTTGTGTCACGTTGGTCGAAACACTCTCTGTCTGTCCTTGATGGCGATGCTGATAGGCATCATGCCGGACAAGACACAGATTGCATCGTATGACACCGTACGATACGCACTCGCAACTCTCAGGCACATGAGCCTGTAGGTACTTTCCAGTTTACCACGGTAACTGTTAGTACCTAGCGCTCTGGACCACACTGGCCCACCATACCTAAGTATGGACGAAACCACGCTGGCAAGAAGTCTTCGCTTGCTGCCATAAACCGCTGAGCTATTGGACATCATACGAGATAGTGCTGCAATAGCCGATGAGGCCCTCTTACAGGCATAGTCCACGTGACTCCCGAACGTGAGCTTGTCGTCCACCATAACCCCCAAGAGCTTCAGGGATCGCTTCGAGGTGATGGTGCAGTCTCCGACTCTGACCACCGCCTGTTGCTCCGATTTACGGTTGTTCACAACCGTGACCTCCGTCTTATGATGCGCGAGCTCCAGTTTCCTGGAGCGCATCCAGTCCTCGACCTTGCGTATACAGTGCGCGGCCGTCAACTCGACCTCCTCGATAGACTCGCCGTAAACCTCCAGCGTTATGTCGTCTGCAAAGCCGACGATCACAACCCCTACAGGGAACTTGAGTTTCAACACTCCGTCATACATGACATTCCACAACAACGGGCCCAGGATAGAACCTTGCGGAACTCCTGCGGTAATTGGGACGCACTTCTGACCCTCCTCCGTGTCGTAAACAAGTACTCGATTCTGGAAATAATTTTCCAGAATCTTGTACAGCGACACCGGTACATGGATGCTCCTGAGCGCGAGCGCTATGGAGTCCCAACTGGCACTATTGAACGCATTCTTCACGTCGAGCGTGACGATTGCGCAGTAGCGTATTCCCCTTCTCTTGCGCTGGATTGCTACCTCCGCCGTCTTGATGACGGAAGAGATTGCGTCCAGCGTGGACCTGCCCTTCCGGAAGCCGAACTGGTTACTTGCCAGACCGTGTACACCCTCCGTGTACCTCACCAGTCTGTTGAGGATGATCCTCTCAAGCACCTTGCCCGCGGTGTCCAGCAGGCAGATAGGCCTATATGCCGATGGGTCCCCTGGCGGTTTCCCAGCCTTCGGCAATAAGACCAGTCTCTGCCGCTTCCACCTGTCCGGAAAGAGACAGTCATCCAGGCACCTCTGCATGACTGCCCTGAACAGCCCGGGGGCCGTTTTTATCGCCAGCCTGATCGCCAGGTTAGGGATACCATCCGGTCCCGGTGCCTTGCTCACCTTTAGGGATTTGGCGATCACGATGAGTTCCTCATTCGTAACCCTTGCCTCCTCCCCTGCCTCGACACGGCTGTCGTCGCTCACGGATTGGATGCTCGGCAGGTTGGCCGACCATCTCTGGTCTATGTCTGAGATACTGGAACGTCGGACGTGAGACTCGACTGCCGGAGGCCAAGGACTTGGCACGTGGCGTGGAAAGAGTCCCTCGATGATACGCTCCAGCATCGCTGGTGATCGCTCTGCAGGCGCCAGCGCGCCTTTAGTCTTGGCCATTACGATCCTGTAGGCGTCACCCCACGGATTTGTATTGGCACTCGCACATAGCCTATCGAAGCAGGCCCTCTTTCTGGCCTTTATCGCACTCTTCAGCATCGATCTTGCCGAACTGAATGCTGCGCGGCGCTCTGTCCTCTCTTCTTCGTTTCGCGCACGCTGCATCCTCCGTCTTGCACGGAGGCACGCACTGCGAAGGTCGGCTATCGCGTCCGTCCACCAGTAAACCGGTGGCTTTCCATTCCTAGGTTGGCGAGTCCTAGGCATGGTGGCGTCGCACGCCCGCGATAGCATAGCAACTAGTTGGTCAGCAGTCGGGCGGAGCCAACTGCCCCCCTCGCGCTCCCTTCTCATTGCCTCTTCGAATACCTCGGCATCAAAGTGCGATGTCTTCCACCCGCGAACGGTCGGAGTGTTGGCTCTACCCGTCGCTTGCCGCCTCTCGTTGTTGTCTACACTATAACAGACCGCCTGGTGGTCGCTATTAGTGTAGCCATCGTCTACCCTCCAGTTCTTGATCAGTCCTGGGCTGGAGAACGTCACGTCGATGATCGACTCCGCACCATTTCTGCTAAATGTACTTTTGTTCCCAACGTTGGCCAGATCTAGGTTGAGCTTTGCAAAAGCCCCCAACAGGATCTGGCCCCTCTGGTTCGTGAAGCGACTTCCCCACTCAACAGCCCAAGCGTTGAAGTCGCCCGCCACCACCAACGGCGTTAGGCCCGTTAGCTCCATGGATAGGAGGTCGACCATCTGGGTGAACCTTTCGGTAGACCAACGTGGCGGAGCATAGCAACTGCAGTAGAACACTCCGTTTACCTTAGCAACTACGTACCCTTCTTCTGAGGTTGAGACAACCTCCTGAACCGGGAACTTGCTCGTCGTACATATGGCCGCCAAACTGGACTTATCCTCAACCCAGTTACCGTTTCCGGGAGGGATGCGGTAGGGTTCCGATATGACGGCGATGTCCGACAACGACTCAGTGGCTGCTTGGTGTAGCAGCTGCTGAGCCGCGAAGCAATGGTTCAGGTTCAGTTGCGTCACCCTTACGCCCGTGGTTTCGCAGCCGGCTTACCGGCTGGGCACCTGGGGCCTCCCATAAAGTGTTTGGCGTCCCGTTTCCCGGAACATACCATGCACTTGGGAGACTCCACACAGTCCTTTGCTTTATGGCCTGCACCTCCACATCGCCTGCACAGCTGGCTCCTATGGGGGTAACAAATATGACCATAATGGTTCGACACCCCTCCCTTTTCTGGAAGGGAGGGGTTCCATACAAATGAAACACAAATTTCTGCACATCTCGAGAACTAATCAACTAAATGAAACCAAATTTGGCAGGTGAATGTTTTTAGTGGTAACAAATATGTTCCATAATCGACCTCAGGCAACATTTTGGATTGTAAGATAGCGACTTCCGGTTTCTGAAAAACAGCTGAAAATGACCAAATTGCACCCAATATGAGTGTTTCTTCAACCAGTATGACGTTCGAAATCCAGAAATTGTCTCCAAATGCCGTTATGAAATTCAAAATGGCGACTTCCGGTTTCAAAAAAAAAAAGCGGCAAACAAACAACCAAATACCACCCAATATGGGTATTTCTGGAATCGTAATGATGCACTGGAGCCATAAATCAACTTCAGACAACATTTTGAATTTTAAGATGGCAACTTCTGGTTTCTGGAAAACAGCCTGAAATGAACGATTCTCATTGAACAGCCGGAAATGACCAAATACCATTCAATATGAATGTTTTCGGACCCAGAATTACGCCCAGATGACAGAAATTGATTCCACAGGCAATTTCAAAGTCCTAAATGACGACTTTCGGTTTCTGAAAAACAGCCCAAAGTGACCAATTACCACCCAATATGAGCATCTCCGCAGCCAGAATGTTACAAGAAGCTAAAAATTGACCTCAGACACCATTTAAAATTGTAAGATGGTCACTTCTGGTTTCTGGAAAACAGCCAAAAATAGGCGATTTCCGTCTAACATGAGAATCTCCGGATCTAGAGAAATCGACCACAGACCCCATTTTGGATTCTAGGTTGGCGACTTCCGGTTCCTGGGAAACAGCCGAAAATGATCGAATAACACCCAATATGGGTGTTTCTGTAACTAGAATGACGCTCAGAGGCCAGAAATTATCTTAAAAACCATTTTAAAATCCAAGATGGCGACTTCCGGTTTGTGAAAAACAGTCTAAAATAACCAAATACCATCCAATATGAGTATCTCTGGAACCAGAATGATGCAATGAGCTAACAATTGACCACAAGCATCATTTTGAATTGCTAAATGGCAACTTCTAGGAACAGTCGAAAATGACTAAATAATACTCAATATGAATATTTCCGTAATTGAGATGATGCATAGAAACCAAACATTGACCCTGGACACCATTTTGTATTTAAACACGACCACTTTTAAATTCTGGAAAGCAACCGAAATAACTAAATACCTCCCAATATGGGTATTTCCGGTGTCAGATTGATGCCAGAAAATCTGCTGAAAATGACCGAATACCACCTAATATGAATGTATTCAAAATTAAGGCGGTGTACAGAAGCCAAAAGTCGAGGATGCTGTCACTTCGATAAAACCAATAATTTCAAACAATTTGTTATTTGACTTTGATTATATCCTGTGGCCGATTTGTCGAACATTTGCAGACTTTAAACACATCGCAAGGAATCAATGAATTTGAAACGTTCAAATAGTACGATACCACATTTAAATTATGTTGAGGCCACATATATCGATCAAAGCAGGTATAGTTTTAAATAGTTTTTGAATTTCTTTTCTTTCCATACCTTTTGAGCCACATATCAAATTGTTATGAAGTTTGTTATTTGTAAGTTTGAGAGTTGACTCGTTCGTATGACACTAATTATTTTCAAATAAGTCATGTAATTTTGGAGATAATAAACTTTCTTTGTTTTATTAACAATTTTATACATAACGGTTGCTTTATAATAGTTTATAAGTTTATAAGTTCTATTATAAATGGGAACGTTTAGGGCAGCCAAACTTTGAAACCACGTGTTCAATCATAATTCATCAGTTAACCCTTAACTAGCCCGCTCATTTGATAATAATATTGATCAGATCGATTGTGTAGTTTCTGAGATAATCAAGTTTCGTGATTTTCACATTTCGGTACATTTCAGACGAAATAACCGTTCGATTACAGTAAAATCCAATAGGGTGTTATGAGGCAGCTAGACTTATCAATTGACACTAATTTTGTGGAAATCGGGTCAGCCATCTCTAAGAAAAGTGAGTGAGTTCAAGTAATCTTCGGCACATGTTCCTTTTCATAGCTAGATTTCACATTTTTAAACATAACAGGCAAAGTAATAGTCCGATTGCAAAACAAATCAATAGGGTTTTATGAAGCAACTAGACCTCCCATTTGACTTTGATTTTATGAAAATCGGTTCAGCCATCTCTGAGAAACATGAGTGAGATTAAACAGTCTTCAGAACACGTTTCTTTTCATAACTTTTGAACCGTGTGTTTAATCTTCATAAAATTTAAAAGTTAAGGGTTTTTAAGGTAGCCCGTTCATTTGAAATCAATTTTGTTAAAATCTGTTGTGTAGTTTTCGAGATAATGATGTTTCATGGTTTTTACATTTTGATACATAACCTCCAAACTAAAAATCCGATTACAATAAAATTCAATAAGGTCTTATGGGGCAACAAGACCTTTCATTTGCAACTAATTTCATGAAAATCGGTCCAGCCATCTCTGAGAAAAGTGAGTGAGAATAAAAATCTGCACATACACACACACACATACACACACACACACACACACACACACACACACACATACAGAAAATGCTCATCTCGTCGAGCTGAGTCGAGTGATATATGCCATTCGGCCCTTTGGAGCAATTTTATACTTTCGGTTTTGCAAGTGATTGCTATACCTTTCTAGGAGAAAGGCAAAAAGATCTAATATAAAATATGAATAAAATTTTACAACACAATCATATCCGTTCGTAAAAAGCTTCGTCAGTTACAGGCTTCAATTAAACAATCAACTAATAAATAGGTTTCCAAAAATAAATATTTCATCCAAAATAAATCCGTTGTTTAATCTTCGTCATATAAACTCTAGTCATTGTTAAAAGCTTTTAAATTTCGTTCTGTACAACAGAAACTTTCACGTGTGAAATACATTGTCTCTTGAACTCCGCAAGTGTTGGTGCACGTTTAACATGTCTTGGCATCGAATTGAAAAAATTTATACCTTTATAAAATAATGATTTCTGTGAAGCTCTGGTTAAAATAAAAGGTGTTCTTATTTCATCCGCGTTTCTAGTGTTATATCTATGAAAATCTCTTCCTCTTTCAATTCGATCACACAAATATTGAGGTAGCAAACCATTAGTTATTTCAAAAATGAACACCATAGACAAATAAACAATTCGTTGCTTCACGGATAACCATTGCAAAGCGTTCAACATAAAAGCAGAGGAAGTTAATCTATCACAATTTAAAATCAAACGCATTATTCTATTCTGCAAACGCTGTAACCTCAATAATTGTGTGTTATTGGCCAAATACGAAAAGGTAGGGCAAAAATCCAAATGGGGCGAGATGATTGACTTGTATAGCTGTATTTTACTACTAATTGTTAATTCGTTTTCCAAACGGCATAATATTTCATACTTCTTGGCAATTTTCTTGATGACATTGTCAATGTGAGCGTTGAACTTTAGGTTGTCATCAAAAATCACGCCAAGATATTTAATCTCCCGAACGCGACCAATTGTCTCATCAGAGACATCGTCATTTACCACGGTGCGCGGGAAATCATAAATTTAGTTTTATCAATATTCAATTTCAATTGCTTATACTTCAACCATCTGCTTAGAGAACGTAAATCTTCATTCAAGTGTGAAACAGCTTCTTCTAAATTTTTAGCTGCAATGAACAACACGATGTATTCGGCAAAAAGATTTATGTCACAAAAACGTAAAACTCGTCGCATGTCATTTATATACATAATAAACAAAAGGAGCTCTAATACACTTCTTTGTGGAACTCGAAGATCATTCTCCATGGGACCAGATACAGAATAATTAAAAACAGTCCGTTGAGTTCTGTCAGACAAATAGCTTTCAAACCATCTGAATGCAGTACTCGAAATTCCGAAGCGCTTGATTGTGTTCAACGATAAGGGCCTAGAAATTGTTTCAAAAGCGCGTTTCAGTTTAAAAACACAACTTTTAACAGCAACTATTGTGTCTCAATTCTCTAAGTTATCTTTCCATTTTGCAAGAACTAAATTCAACGCGGTTTCACACGAATGGCCTTCCCGGAAGCCAGAAATTTCCGGAATTAATAAGGAGTTACTATTTAAATATTCTAACAGCTGACCTTTAGGGCATCTTCAGCGGTGGTCTATTTTTGAAACAACTTTATACTAGATTTACACCATCGAAACCTGAATAGAACCAGTTAATATAGACCAACTTTTCGTTCTCCGCACCGGTGTTGTATATCTTGTTGTTTTTAACCGCTGACTTCTGTCACACTGTCCACAATTAAATACCCCATGCCATCAGTTTATGAGACTTGTTATAATGAAAAGCACTCAATATTTAACAAACGGAAATTCGATAATTTTTACGCACATTAAACGATTACGCACATTAAACGATTACTTTGGCAAGACACTTTATATCCACAAGACTTTATGGATTTAACGGTTTGGCCCGAGCGTCAGTGACATTTCTCAGGATGGATTGGTATGATCGAAAAATTTCTGCTACAAGTAGGGCTTCGGAGGATAGCGAAAAATATTTGATCGCGTAGATGTTCATCTTCCATTTTCGTTTCATCAATCTTTCAGAATCTTGCAGTTCTTTAAACATGGGTTCGGTTTTGAGGATATTGAAACAAGCCTGCATATTGAACGTTTTCAGTTCAGTGTCTTCAAGGAACATTTTTCTGGCCTCTTACGGTCTCCTCTAGTCCCACTATAATTAAGGCGATTAACAAAATAGCCAACATATTTGTTATCCTAGTGGCTGATGGTTGCAAACCAAGTAGTTGAACCTACGGTTATGGTCTTCTAGAATTCCCCCTTTTGCTGGTCGGTTTCCTTGAAGCCAAAAACGACAAACCTGTTCATTTTCTTCTTCAGAAAAGCCACAAAAATGAATTGTGAATTGTCATAAAAAATCTTTGTTTTGTTTATTCCCCAACACTCGCAAAATGCTTATATGGAAATAGCTAAAAATGAGGTATTCAATTAAAATATGACATTTTACCCACCTATTGGTAGCGTACAAAGGGTTTTAGAACGATCTATTTCTTGTTCCAAATAGTGACAAAAATAGACCAAAACGTATACCAGTTTCAAATTTCTTCAATTTAGATCTGGTATTAAACAAGATTTACACCACCGGTGCAGCAGTAAATTTGAGTTTGTTCCAAAAAAATAGAACCAAACAACGATTTGGACCACCGCTGAAGATGCCCTTAACAACAAGTTCTAATATCTTTTCTAACGCGTGTAACATATTGATGGGACGAAACTCTTCGGCTTTAATCGTTCCAGCAACCTTTTGAATCGGGACAACCAATGATTCTTTCCACACTTTAGGCACGTGCCCAGTTAGCAATGATTCATTTATAAGGTTCAGCAGAGTGTGACCAATGACATTGAAGCAATCTTGAATAACCCTAGCATTTACGTTGTCTACTCCAGCCGTTTTACCTAATGAAAAACAAATATTTTTTTTATGAAAAACCAGGTGAATTTATACTGGGTTCCTGGTCATTGTGGAATCGAAGGAAACGAGAAGGCCGACTTACTAGCCAGACAAGGGTCATGGGAGAAAGCGACCATCAAAGCAAACTGGGATGTAAATATCATCTCAAGAAGATAGGCAAACTGTCCGAGTAAATATCATCTCAAGAAGATAGGCAAACTTGATGATGATAAATGTCGCCTGTGTGGCATCGAAAGCGAAACTTCAGAACATCTACTCTGCGAATGCCGAGTATTAATACAACGCATATTGCGTATCTCCGGTAAAGGACACATAGAACCTACCGAAGTTTGGAGGGAAAGTCCTGGTGAGGTAATAAATTTCATACGAAGTGCGTTGCCCAACTGGGATAAATGTGCAATGTAGCAAGGACATCAACTCGCCAAATAGTGATGTACCTGCTCGTATGCACTTGTGAAGCATACCACACTAGCTCAAACAATGGTCGCAGTGGTGCAGTCTTCTACAAGGGAAAAAAAGCTCGAATTGAACTGATTCTCTGACATAAATAGCGACACTGCCTGTTTGTCTAGAATGTGATAAACAAGCAGCCACATTATATCCCGGAATACTACATTGATCATAGCTTCAATATCGACAATGTGAGTCTCTGATAAGAACACTAAAAGTGGACGTTATCTTCAACAATCTGACGTAATGCAACGTAGTTTGTTGTCTACCCCGCAATATTCAAATACAAAAATTCAAACTTATTCACATTTTTCTTGGAACTTGTTTGCTATTTATTAAAACGCAAGCTGCTTTTCTTTCGATTGAATAATCTTTTATAAATCGAGCATTCTGAACTAAATGCTGCATGGTTGACGTCCAAATTCATGTTACGCTCTTTATTCGTTTTTAAACAATCAAGGCATTTCAAAACAGTAGACGAGCATTCAGATGTTTTGTGTTTTAGGCTACATTGGAACACGTATCACAATTCTTGCAATCCATGCTCTTGAGCCCAAATTCTCCACATTTGAAGCATCTTAAAACATTTACCGCGGGAAATACTAAGCACCGATCAAATTCTACCTTTACTTGCTTAGCAGATAACAAGCTGTTATACGTTTCCAAATCAACCTCTATTACCGCGCTATACTTGTTATATCGAAAGCGTGGATTTTCATACGAGTTTGTTACTTTTACATCATTAATTTTGATACCTTCATTTTGACTCTTTAAAAAGTTAATGAAAACATCAGGAGAAAGATTCTCGCTCATGCCCACTATTTTCAATCTCGGCACCGACGTGGGAACAACAGCACTGTAGTTTTCATCCAGATTGCTTTCTATGCCATTTTTTAACTTATCAATATTTTCGCCAACCATTCAACAATAATGGAGCCATCTTTACCGTTCCTAAAATTACTTACTTACTTAGGTAACAATCTCAACAGAAAAATACTCACATTGCACTAATTTCCACAGAATACTCTCAGCAATTTCAAATTCTTTTAGTTTTGGAGGCATTAGAGTTCCGTTCCAAGTACGTAGCACCATCTTCTCCAACTTAGCTGGTACTTCTAGTGTTCGCTTGGCAGCTTTTGTTGTTAACGCTGGCAATTTGAAATAAAACGCAGTACACAACAAAGTGTTTGCAATAAAACATTCCATCGTGAGAATCGACTGACATCGATTATCCCATCATCGTGCACTTCAGTGTGAAACATATGACTTACTCGTATCTCTTCCATCGTCCCTGGCAAAGGCATATCTTGTTTTGGCCAAGACTCTCCCGACTTCCGAAGAAACATCGGTCCACCAAACCATGGCCCGTCCACGTCTAAACATGGTCCGTTACCCCACTTCGTCAGCATATCAGCAACGTTCGACTTCGTTTGTTTCCTGCAGTATTTCTCCGATACGAAACGCGACAAATTGCTTGTACTTTCGATTGTCGGATCTTATCCACGACAGCACGGTTCGGGAATCACTCCAGAGGGAACGCTGCGAAATTGTTACCTCATGATTCGCTTCAATGGTGTTAATCAGCCTTGCACCGAGCACTGCAGCTTGCAGCATAGATAACAGTTTTAAGGGAGCAACTTTCGTCTTCGACATCACTAATGAGCACACGATTCCGACTGCCGTCGATACGAAAAAAGGAGACGCAACCATACGCTTGCTCACTGGCATAGACCAGAACGTGAAGCTGTATGTGTTTGTAATCTGCCAAAGTAGCACCTCTAAGGTAGCAGCGCGGAATGCTCACTTTTTCTATTAATGATAATAGGGAACGCCATCGAGTCCATCCCAGTTTCAACCAGACTTCCATAAGTCCTGAATCATTATTTTTCCCTGGATCGTAAATGGAGCTAGCAAACCGAGCGGATCGAAAATAGACATTACACAACTTGAAGCTGCTCGCTTGGTTGGGCGAGTGGGGGTCGTGAGATAGCGAGAAAGATCGTCACGTATCTTAGTAGAAAACGTAAAAACATCATCCTTTGGGCGCCAGAGTAGGCCGTTCAGATTTTTCCTCGTTACTGTCTGACATCGCAACTGTCAGGTCGGATTCTGCTTCGCCCAAGGCTCGCAAAAACGTCTTGGAGTTCGAGACCCAGTTGCGGATGTCAAACCCGGCCTGAGCATGGACAAACTTAACCTGTTTTGCTATGCGAATGGCTTCTTCAACTGTATCTGTGCTATCTAAATAATCGTCGACGTAATGTCGATGAATTAACGCCTTCGCGGCATCTGGAAATTGTTCTGTCATGGGGAAACTCTCCGGAGAATGGATGTCGTCCTGTTTCCACAATAAGCTTGTTTCATACCGTCCATCGCATTTAACCGTAGTGTTTTGCAATATAATGCGCGCTCTGCGATCGGTTTCTGACTCGGGAAGCACGGTAAATGGTTGGTATATCCTATGTGTAGCCCCACAAATTGGGCATCAGTTTTTCGGTTACTCATTCCATTAGGCCCATATTTAGTCCAGACAAGAACTGATTTGACTGCTATTGGTTCATGTTGACCACCAACTTGCGATTCGAGAGGTGCCAATAAATGGACATTGTTCAACCCAATTAAAATTTTTGGTTCTTCTTTTTGAATTGCTACGTCAAACCTTGGAAGTTGATGTGCTGTCTAGTCATAAGCGGATTACGACAATCGAAAAGATTCATAGAGCCAAATCGCGAGAAGAGCCTCGTGCTGCTCAGATTAAACAAGAAAGACTTGAGGATATTCACAGGACTTATTACAGGGCACTGTCCGAGTAAGTATCATCTCAAGAAGATAGGCAAACTTGATGATGATAAATGTCGCCTGTGTGGCATCGAAAGCGAAACTTCAGAACATCTACTCTGCGAATGCCGAGTATTAATACAACGCAGATTGCGTATCTTCGGTGAGGGACACATAGAACCTACCGAAGTTTGGAGGGAAAGTCCTGGTGAGGTAATAAACTTCATACGAAGTGCGTTGCCCAACTGGGATAAATGTGCAATGTAGCAAGGACATCAACTCGCCATATAGTGATGTACCTGCTCGTATGCACTTAGAGTAAGGTGAAGCATACCACACTAGCTCAAACAATGGTCGCAGTGGTGCAGTCTTCTACAAGGGAAAAAAGCGACACTGCCTGTTTGTCTAGAATGTGATAAACAAGCAGCCACATTATATCCCGGAATACTACATTGATCATATGCTTCAATATCGACAATGTGAGTCTCTGATAAGAACACTAAAAGTGGACGTTTATCTTCAACAATCTGACGTAATGCAACGTAGTGTGTTGTCAACCCCGCAATATTCAAATACAAAAAATCAAACTTATTCACATTCTTCTTGGAACTTGTTTGCTATTTATTAAAACGCAAGCTGCTTTTCTTTTGATTGAATAATCTTTTATAAATCAAGCATTCTGAACTAAATGCTGCATGGTTGACGTCCAAATTCATGTTACGCTCTTTATTCGTTTTTAAACAATCAAGGCATTTCAAAACAGTAGACGAGCATTCAGATGTTTTGTGTTTTAGGCTACATTGGAACACGTATCACAATTCTTGCAATCCATGCTCTTGTGCCCAAATTCTCCACATTTGAAGCATCTCAAAACATTTACCGCGATTAATGATAATAGGGAACGCCATCGAGTCCATTTTGCAAAACAATCGTCGTCAATTTCGTATGCAAAGACAACGTTCGCAAAGTTTCAATCTTTCCATCAATCTGACACGATCCGATAAATCTAGACGGCGAAACTGTTCGCAGTTGCGTAGCCGATGGCCTTCCTGTGTCAACATTCGACAAGTCACTTCCATCGCCGAGGGCGGGCTTTTTTGTGAATTTGCAGAAACCCCTTCGCTTTATCCTTGATTTTATCATCCATTTTTGTAGGTTGGGTTTTAGACTCCACCGTTAATGTCACTTCACTAGCTTCTGCGACTATCTCGGTAGCAAAATTTGCAAAAATGCGTAACGTTACCGGGTCCTGACCGCGTTTGAACTGAACTCACTCTCTTTTTGTTGCGGCAGGAAGTTTGTTGATTAACTCCAGGATTAATATAGGGTTGAGCAGATGATCATTTAATTCCGCAGCCTCCAGGTGATCGCATAATTCCTGTACCGCCATTCCAAAGGGAATAGATGTCTCCAGTAGATCGGGTCTCGGTGGCATAACCCTTCGGACACTGTTCAGCAACGCATGAACAAATTGTTCGGGTCTTCCAAACAGCATTCGGAGACCCAAGTAACACCTGCAACATCTTTTACGAAAAAAAATGAAAGGAAAAAGCAAAAATTAAGCAGTGGTGGGCACCATTCCGCTAATTCGCTAATGAGCGACGCTAAAATTCAGTTAGCGATTTAGCGATTTCGCTAATTTTTGAGCTGGTTAGCGAAACTGTTAGCGTCGCTAAAATTTTGGCCTTCGGCACGCTAATCGCTAATTCGCTAAATTTTGTAGAGAAGCGACAATAGAAATATTTAGAAAAACTGTGAATTGCTGATGGCGTACGTAAATTGCTTCGAAAGATGAACATACTTTACTGCGAAAGTTACTTTTGTCAGTTTTTTACCCTAGAATGGAGTTCCAGTTATCGTACAAGCCACAGAAGCATTTTGAAGAACAAGCACAAGGTCTAGATTAAATTTTCGGCACACCAAGAACTTTGGTAAATTGCAATGCGCCTGAAATTATGACAACTTTGGTTCTACTTTTTCGATTCAGATAATAATTGAATTTTCATGAAAACATTCCTTAGAGTACCTATTTTCAATGCAAGCTAAATAACATTTGTTATTCTTGTTTTTACAAAATCAAATATGAATACCGTTTCGTGAACCTCTTACTGTAAATAGCTTTAAAAAGTAATTGTTTTCGTTTGTTTAACCAAAACAGATCAAAGTGGTTCAAATCTCACAAAACACGAGCAATAAATATAGCGATATGTCTATTTACATATTAAACAGTTAGCGATTAGTGATTAGCGAAAGTTCCGCTAATGTGGGTTTAGCGTTTAGCGATTATCGAGCTAAACTTGCCGGTTAGTGACTTAGCGATTAAAAGCAAAGCCTTGGTACTACATTCCGTATCGGAACTCGACCTTCTGTTTATTATACACAGACTTCGCAGCCAACTGTTGAGTGTACAGGACAATTGCGGGGCTAGCGCTACGATTCTACTGACACTAACAGTCTCTACCGAGCCGAGACTCGAACCTACGACGACTGGCTTGTTAAGCCAGCATCGTACCTCGAGACCAGCTGGGAGAGTCGACTTAGCGATTAGCGTCACTAAATTTTCGGTTAGCGGTGCCCACCACTGTAAATAAGTCATGAATAAGTTACATGGAAAACATTGGGTTTTAATTCACTCGCATTGATGTTTAAATCGGGATGATGTTTTAAATCGAAATAACAAGTTGAAGTTGTAAATATATTACGAATTGCTGTAAATACTGATTTATAACCAGCTATTTTCTTGAGAATGCAAGAAAGACAACAGTGGTGAATATGTGTTTGACAGCAAAACAAATAGTGGAGACAAAATTGAAAAATTGCCGCAAAAGTTGTAGTTCAGTTTAATATCAGTTGTAAATGTGATTTGATGGTGTGAACTATTTCTTCTTCATCAAATACAGTGCAAATCAAAAAGACTGTTATAATATTCAAAATTATATAAAATATTTAAACACCCAGGGAATTTATGTTTGATTAAACATAAATAATGAATTTGACAGCAAATTATAATCAATAAATTTTTCATTCAATTTACATAAAACAAGAAAATCGTTTCAACTGATCGGCCATGATTTGTGTCAATTCTCTTTTTTGTCATGCTCAACGATCTTCGGTTTTGTTATTATCATTTTGATCATCGTTAATAACCTCAGATCAACGTTTGAATATTTCTGTTTTACTTAAATTTCAAAATATATTACGTAATGCGTGGTTTAGTTTGGAGAATTTTTATATTATTTTCTCTACTATAATAATCAAGCTGGTGACGGCGATTTTTTTATAGGTTGTAGTAGTTTTATATAGCCTTGCTTAATTGGTTTCACGATTCCATCTCTAAATTGTGGCAGAATTTACTCCTCGTTTGGTTTGCTAAAACAGTAAGAAAGGTCAAATAATTAGTACATAGTGCATGAGTTCTTAGTTCACCTTGATGTTTCAATGTACATTTTTTTCAATTATTTTGCGATACTTTTACCGAAATAAACTTTATAGATAGTGTTTATATAACGGACAAAATCTTTGGGCAATTGGTGTACCCATTCAACGAATGCTAATCAACATGGCTGCCTCGTTAGCGCAAGCGGAGTGCCAAAATAATATTCAACACCATTTTTCTGTGCTAAAGGCACGTTTCATAATATAATCCTATCGAAAATATATAACTGAGGCACATTCCTCTACAATTCATCTATTACTTTTATCTTTATTTCAAATTAGAAAAAAAAATGATATTGTAGTATAAATAAATACCATAACAAATAATCCAGTCATCAACGCAGCAATAAAGCTTATAGTAAACACCAACAACGGAATTCCCTACGTAGCACATCTTCCGTGTGTCTACTACACTCAGCGCAAGCCATACGCACAGCAATAACGTTTGTTTATCAAACACCGAAAATAATGCAAAGAATGCATTTTTATTCGTCGCCCCAGCTGTCGCAGAATTGAATGTAAATATATCGTAACCTAGGTTTAAGCTATAAGAGGAAATCTGGATATTAACAAAATTATCATTACTCGTTTGGAGCCCGACCAGAAGGTCGATTACTCCAGCAGTAAAGTGCAATAGAAACAAGACTTACCCTCAGTATCAGTTGAGTTATAAGATTTTTAAGAGCTTCACGAATGTCACAAATGTTAGTGCTAAATTTACAAAAGGTGCAATAGATTTACCCTCACGAAACATTTACCCTCATGGCGACCGTGAATCATGGGATATCAACAATCTACGGAAAAACCGCAAATTCATGTAGATATAGTGCGGATAATAAATTCAAACGTACAACAAAGTGCTCACCTGGGAAAGACAGCAACGGCAACAACCATATTGGCATACAGCAGCATCGGACTCGCAGTAATCGCCATCGCGTACATCATTTACCGCGCTATGCTGAAACATGAGCGGCTGCAAACTAGGGAACAAATCAGGCAAGCAGTATCATTGTCATCAGTACTTGCCGGAAAGTAAAATCGACCACCACCACGAGACTAACGGACAACCTAGCAAGTGAAACAAATCATAGTATAGTAGCAAGTGATATGAATTATAAATTACCTCATCCAAAATGAACGATCTGCGAAGAGTACTAGAAAAACTTTCGAAGGAGAAAGTAGTGAAAGTGCTAAAAGCCAAAAACACCAAGAAATTAATAAAAATCCTCCAGGAGGAAGGCTTAGTGAAAGTAATTTCGGAAAACCAAACAACCATTACAATGAAGACGACAGGCACCAAAATACGGCCTATATACAGATTGCCCACAATACAGAAGACCAACCCAACAGACACTAGCATCAACAAGCACCAATATTCGAAACGACACATACATTGCCAACAGTGAATGGAATTCTACTTTTGTCTACAAAACTAGGCGTGATAACACATCACCAAGCGCTAGGCTACGGAATCGGTGGCACACTGTTTGGCACGGCGTACTGATGAAACGCCAACGAATTAGTACAGTAAAACCCGAACATAGCGCAACGCTACGGGCACTGACGGAGAGAAAGGCCACTGCTAGTATAAGGTGGAAAACACAACGGCGACTGGGCACCTCACAGAAAAGCGGTGCCAAAAACAGGAGATCAGTCACAGCAGAGAAGCAGGAGCAGTAACAGGAACGAGAACACTACCACAAGAACAACAAACAAGATCATCCCGCAAGCAGCAGTTTACCTCGACCAATACAGCACCATTGAGGAATCCGGAAGCAACCAAATATAGAATTTATCCGGAGAGAGGCACAGAAGCTGAGACAACTGCACGAGCCCAGGATCAGTAAGCCTAAGATCAGTTATACGAAATATGTATAAGCAAGAGAAATTTTCTTCTTTAAAAAAAAACACACCATTTTAATAACTAAATAACTAAAGTATAACTAATATTAATCGAAAATATTATGAGTATCTTATATAATTCTAGAAAATACTTGAAATTTTTTCACACATGCCTATTCAAAAGCTAAGAGAAATTGAAAAAACGATAAAGCAAGAATATAGTAACCTTTGCAAAAATAGGCATAGACCACGATCATTAGAAGACATAACATTGAAGTCTGAATTATTAGAGGATCTTATTCGTAAATACATAGTACTACTGGTAACTCAGCAAAACAAATTAAAAATTAGTGATTGGAACAACGAATGCGCAACTTACGACGCATTAAAAATTATCAAACAAACGTCTATCAAAATACTAGACAACACTCCAGTATTGATAACGAAACGACCAAGGCCAAAATTTAGGACTTTAGGGAGACTTGCAATTTTAGCAGCAAGACTTTTCGATACCAAAAAGTCAAACTTTTTAAACGAGACACCCACACAGGTAACAGTCCAAACACTGCCACGAGGCATAACATTTAAAACACTAGCCAGATAAATTATCTGGTGTACAAGATTATCCGCATCTAAAATTAAGACAACGCGGATAAAATTTAGATTATTAGTAAAATTAACCATTATCATCCAGCGGTTCAAAATAATAATGACGCCAAAAGTCGACATCAAACTTGGTACGTCCTTCGTACAAGTATACGATGGGACACCAGAAAACCTCAACTCTTTCCTAGACGCTGTCGCCTTATTCACCGACACCGTCGAAGGAGAATTCGAAGCAGCAACGGTAGCTCAGAAAACAGCTGCGAACGAAAGTATCGTTTCGATTCCTGTAGTATTACGTAGAAGAGGAATTATAAATAAAAAAGAAAAAAAAACATCTCAGTAGGTTGGTCAGCTAGAGGAACTCGTTTCAGCAATTGTTTATCAAAGCGAAAGAAAGAGCTTTCTTGCAATGACCTAACCTTTTACTTACATAAACCGCTACAAGCAACACAGTTGCAAGAATTTTAAGAACAACACGTTAGGTAAGCAGGTATTGACCTTAGTCATGCGCAGCAGAGTAGCAAGGTTTGTGTCAAGTTGATGTTTAGGTTTTTGCGCAACGGTAGCAATGTTTTGTTTAAAGTTTATGTTTAGGTTTACAAAATAAAAGAAAAAGTTGAACCGCGGTTGATGAGCTATCTGGTCTGTTCTGCGGCCAGAGTGAAATAATTGAATGAGAGTGGAGTCAGTTTAGAACAAGCCGGTGAAGAAAAACCACGGAGTCCCACCGAAAAGAAAAGGAAGGTGTAAAGGTTGAGTGTAGTTATAAGTAGTGTAAGTTTATGTGTGAATAAACATTAGTACATCGGGAAAAAGTTGTTAGTGAAACGCCGGGTGCAATATCACATCCTAGAGAAAAGCCAGTGCCCCAGCCGCCGCTACATATGGTGACAGCAGGAAAAACACTAGGAAGTGTTAGGAACGCCAGCAACACAGGACGAAATCAACCGTGCAACATGGAAGTAGGCAAGCTGTGGTGAGTAACTCAAGCCATTTTTTTGTTTTTTTTTTCTTTTCGCAAGATGTGTGTGATCGCTAGTGATAGATTAAAGTGAAAAAATATAGTAGATGACTAGGTTGGAAGACATCAAAGAATATATTGATAGGGAGTATAAGAACCTCTGCAAGAGCATAAACAGGGCGAGAACACAAACAGGAGTTAATACAAAGAGGCGGTTGCTAGAAGAGCATTCGGTGGGACGTTCAGCCGATATTCGCGGTGAGCATAAAAATATTCACCGTGAATGTTGGCTTCATTTGCTTGATTAGTTTTCCAGTCATGCAGAAGTTTGTGTTTCTTTTGTATGGGAGTTCCCCTTTCCAGAGTAGGAAGCGGTGTCGAACTACCATAGGAATCTTGTTTGCTTCCATAGACCACCTAACGCCAAACTTCCAATTGCTTGATTAGTTCCTATGCAGAAATTTGTGTTTCGTTTGTATGGGAACCCCCTTTTTCAGAGCAGGGAGGAGTGTCAGACTACCATAGGAATATTTCTTGCTTCGTTATACATTCACATGCCGGATTTGGTTCCATTTGCTCGATTGGTTCTCGAGTTATGTAGAAATTTGTGTTTCATTTGTATGGTAGTCGTGCCTTCCAGAAGAGGAAGAAATTTCAAACTATCATAAAAGCCTTTCCCGGCTCCAGAAACCCCTGCATACCAGTTTTCACGCCGATCGGTTTAGTCGTTTCCAAGTCTGTAGACTCAGGATCAGACAGACAGAACCCCATTTTTATATGAATAGATTACTTTCCATTAATTTAAAACTATTTTTGACATTGAGAATGGGTTATGTTTCCTTTTAATTCTACTACCAAGTAGTAGAATTGAATGGAAACATAACATATTCTCAATATTCAATTCCATTCTATTCAGACGCTCAAGGAGAAGTTTATCTGTTTTTGACATTCTCTGTAGGTAAGTCCTGATTCTCTTCTGGAGAAATTCCTTGTTTGTTGTGTTCAAACAGCACTTCTTTTAATCATTTTTGGTTATAACTAATCGATCAACCTTTGTTTGTATCTTAGGCGGTTTTTTTTTGCTGTTTACTAATCCATATTTCTTTCAGAGAGCGAGTAATGGCGCTATAACCATAAGCTAAAAATGCTAGGACTAGAGTTAGTACTCAAGTTCCAACCGTAACAGTTGAAGCGAGTAAAGGCGCTATATCCTTGGTTTCGAAACCCGAACATAAGGAGGAAATACCTATGTTCCATCCCAGGAGATTGGTCAACAAAGGAGTGTACTTTCTTAGCTTTATCACTCCCAACGAATGAGGTATATTACTTCTTACATACGGATAGGTTGGTACGGATTGTCCCCGATCTTGGGTTATATTGTATTATATTGCGCTGCATAGTAGGCCTGGCCGTTGACAAGAAAAATGTATGGAAATCATTTTTTTAAATGGTGGATATCATTTTCCAGGATCCTTTCAAGTACTGGCTGTGTTAGTGTAGACTAGACTAGACTAGACTAGACTAGAGGCGGTTGCTAGAAGAGCATTTAGAAGAGTTTGAATCTATCCTAAAGAAATTTGAAGATAAAATTCCGACAAGAGATTGGAATAAATTAACAGATGACTTTGAGTTTGTTAAAACGAAAGTCGAATTATCTTTGAAAATTTTGAATAGAACAGTTTTAATCCCTGAAAAGGAACGAAAACGACGCCGAAATTCGGAATATTGTCTGGAAATTGTCATTCCAGCATATGAACAGAACGACATATCGGTTTTAGAGATATCACAAGCTTGTGAGGATCTTCCTTTTACTTCGTCATTCAAGCAAGTAGAAAAAGAAAAAAGTGGTAGCTACATAGAAAGTGAATTCCTAGATCATATCAAAGATCTAGAAGAAGAATTTGTGGAAAATAATATTTCCATCAACCAAATAAGTCTAAAGCAAATTGAAGATTTAGACTTAGACGAAACCAGTTTTTGCGTAATTATAGAGAGATTAAAAGACCGATTTCCGAGAGACAGTTTCTACTTCAATCGGACGTTGAAACCAAAATTCATGATGGCAGACCCAGCACCTTACGAATTTCCAATGGTCATGACTATGCAATCGATTCCGGAGTTTCATGGGAAGCACGAACAACTTCGTCCATTCCTGATATTAATCGACTACTTCGCAGGAAAAAATACCAGAAAAAGAAGATTAGACACCACTCTTGAATGTTGTATACACAAAGCTAAGAGGAGAAGCGCTAACGCGACTCACAGAAATAGAAGACTACAACTGGGAGAAAGTTAAAACGAATTTAGAAAGCGCTTTCAATGGAGAATCGACGATAGGATCTCTAATCAAACAAATCGAAACTTTAGTTCAGGGAGATACCGAAAGTTTTGAAAAATACAGAAGCAGGGCTGCAAAACTTTACCACCAAACAACCCAATTGAAAAACCATGATAACGATGACGAATGTTTTGTAGGAGCGTCATTAAGAAGACACTTTTTAGCAGGTCTGAACAGTCGAGCATTAGTGTTTGCAGGAAAATCACAGAGGGAAAAATCATTTCTAGATTTATTAGAGTGGCTCCAAAAAGAATATGACGATGAAGAAGAATTGAAAGACTTTCACAACAGACTCCACCCTACGAGAATGGTAGGCAACACACGACAAAACCCTAATAATAATTATTCTAGAGGAAACAATAATCAGCAACAGAACTACAACAATAACATCCGTGAAACTAACAATAATTATTCTAGAGGAAACAATAATCAGCATTATAACTACAATAATAATTTTCGTGGAAGTAATAACCATAATAGAGGGAACAATAATAATTCATGGAATTCTAGAAACTTGAATCAGCAAAATTTTAGAGATAACGGATTTCAAAATGGTTATACGAACAATCCGTACCAGTCTAATGTTTCATATAATAGAATCAATTTCAATCAGCCTTCACAATCTCATAACTATCAAGCGTTTAATCAAAATAGAGTATACGCTGAAAATAGGGGTGGCACTCATTATCCAAACAACAATTACGATAGAAATCAAAATCAATTTCCTAGACAGGATACAACCGATAGAGGATGCAATGAAGGAAGAAACTACAACAAAAAAAAATGAATTCTGGGGGTGTCGAATATGGCGTCCAAACACTCCGACATTTAAAAAATAACGAACAGAGACGCATTCAGAGAGATTTTTTTTTCCTGTGTGGACTCATCACTGCGACCAGAGCTTAGGTCTATTGTGATATTGCCCAGGTGTTTTCTGTACTCCGCACTTCATATTATTGGCAGTATCACTTTTGAAGTAAGTGATACGCTTATCATTCATATCCGTGCTTGTGTGTAAGTTTTACCTTTCCGTTTCAAGCTTACTACTCTACTATACCGAGCCTCTGTCCCTCCTAACAATATCGCCTAATTACAATTCCCTGGAGAGAACTTTCATACGTTACTCACACCAGTTTTATTATAACAGGGACTTAATTTTGTTAGAAGGAGAGTCAACAGAGGTACTGTAGAATTCAGATTGAAGGAAAGGTACTTGGTGGGAAGCCTGAGAATAAACCCATGCTAAAGTCCTTTGGCAACCAAATGGCCTGATTCTACTAAGATTCGAACCCACGACCACCCGCTTACCAAGGCGGACTCTGTAACCTTGTGGCTACGAAGCTCCCCATTCAGAGGGATACGACCGAATGCAATTATATTTCAGCAAGCGTGACGGAAAATTATCAGAGCAAAATGTGTCAAAGTACTACTAACTCATGGGAAAAGTTTAACACTTACATCAGTTACATCCCAGCACACGAGAAGTTAAGTATCGAATTTACTGCGAACAATCAATTCATTTTAAACATTGCTACGGTCGATAACCCGAGAAAAACAGAACGGTACATGCTAGACACAGGAGCGTACAATAATCTAATTAGATGGAATACCGTTATCAATATGAAATTGGAAAATGTAGATTATACAGATAAGGTATTACTAACAGGGTTCAATCTAACTCAAGAAGAAACATTAGGATCAGTAAAAGTAGGATTATTAATAGGGAATTCATGTTACATGGTTGAATTTTTTATAATGAAAGATTTATGTGTCCCGGCAATCATTGGGGCTCAATTTTTTAAAACTATTTACAATATATATATATATGCGAACAGTTTACTTCAATTATTTTGCGCAAGCCATGTGAAAATGACAATGGTTGTAACAAAGAGCTAAACATGAGAAGCACATATACTGAGGTATTTAACGAAAACAGAGGGTTAATTGAGTGCAAGGTAAAGCCGCATTGCAAAGATTCTGAGCTTCAGAAACGTTCTGAACATAAATTTACATTATCAAATGAAAAATCATGTCAAACTGAATGCATTGAAGAATATATTGGAGTTAAAAATAATAACGAAAAAGAATGTCAAACTGATTGCTTAGAGGACACATATTTCGATCTAACAGATAGGCACATAGGAATATCTGTAGGAAATGAACAAGATGATTTTAATAGGATGGAACAAAATAGGAACCTAAGTGAACTGAAAGGAGTAGAAAGAATTTCTAAAAGAATAGACTCACTTAACATGAATCATTTAGAACAACATAATTAAAAACATAATTATACGGTAATAGAGGCTATCATGTCAGAATATAGTGACGTATTCTATTTAAAGGGAGATAAATTGACCATTACAGATGCAGAAATTCACAATATAGGAACAATCAGTAATGTACCAATAAATAAAAGACAATATAGATTCCCAGAAAGTACAAAGAAATTAATAAACGAAGAAATTGATGAAATGTACCATCAAGGCATAATAAGGCCTAGTACGAGTCCTTGGAATGCACCAGTACTGTGCATACCTAAGAAAGACTTAGATGCCGACGCAAATAAGAAATATAGAATTGTGATAGATTTCAGAGAACTTAATTTGATTACTAAACCTTTTGTTTATCCTATACCACTAATCGATGAAGTTCTCGATAACCTTGGCATAGCAAATATTTTACTACAGTGGATTTAAAATCAGGCTTTTATCAGGTGCCTTTAAACCCAAAAGATGCAGCTGAAACGGCATTTTCAACCCCGAAAGGCCATTATGAATTCACTAAAATGCCTATGGGGCTAAGGAACAGTCCATCAACATTTCAAAGATTGATGAACACAGTACTTTATGAACTTGGGGACATTCAAGCTATTGTTTACTTGGATGACATAATTGTATATGGTAGAACAATTGAAGAACACAACCAAGAATTAGTAAGGGTTCTAAAAGCGTTACGAAAACATAATTTAAAAATTGAGTCAACCAAATGTCAAGTTCTGCGCACCGAATTTAATTATTTAGGACACATAGTTGACGAAAAAGGCATGCGCCCAATGAAGGATAACATAACAGCTGTAAGAAATATGCCTATTCCTATAACAGTAAATGGAGTTCATTCTTAGGTACGGTAAATTTTTATGGCAAATTCATACCAAAAATTGCAGAAATCAGAAAACCTTTAAACGAATTGTTGAAGAAAAACGTACGTTTCGTCTGGACAGATGAATGTCAGAAAGCGTTTGAAAAATTGAGAGATTTTTTGACTTCGGATTCTCTGTTAGTTAGACCATACTATAAGGACTTTCGTTCTAACTACGGATGCAAGTGATTATGCAATTGCTACTTTCGTTCTAACTACGGATGCAAGTGATTATGCAATTGGAGCGGTATTATCAAATGAAAAAACTTTAGATAAACCTATAGCGTACGCCAGTCGTGGGCTAATTGGTGCTGAAATTAAGTGTCACACAATTGAAAAAGAACTACTCGCCATCGTTTGGGCGGTAAACAGATGCAAACATTACATATACAATCAAAAATTCATAGTTTATACTGATCACAGACCTTTGGTTTCGATTTGGCGGCTGAAGGAAACTTCACTAACGCTAACCAGATTGAGACTAAAATTACAAGGTCTCGAATGTGACATACGGTATAAGCAAGGAAAAGATTATGTTGTTGCAGATTTTTTATCACGTCTTAATCCAGATGTATCATGTGCTGCAGTTATTACTAGACAACAAAAACGGAAGGAAGAAAAACAACAACTACAGCAGCAACAAGTTAATGAAGCAAATCAAAGCCAACAAATAATTGACGAGTCAGGTAGATTCACTCTGTTCAAAAGAAAGCAAGAAACTAGTTGGAACCAACACATGGATGGGTTGGAAAACATTGACTTTAGCTTCGATGACTATCCCGAAGAAACAAAGGGATTGAGTTACGATGACTTTGCAGAAGCTTTGAATTGATTTTTTCCAAAGAGAAAATCGATGTAGACAAAGTTGATGCTACCTTTATGATCGTCAATAGTAGATCGGCTTACAAAGAACTGAGTGAATTTGTTGACCTGCCTTAGTCTTTCAACCCAGACTATTTGAACGGTAGAATATTTTCAATACCAAATCGCAAGTTATGGGGTTTTATTTTAAATGGTACTAAACGTTCAGGAATAGATACAGCAGTCTTATTCGAAGGACTGGTGGATGCATTCCAAAATTGCCCAGAATACGTAAAAGAAGCAAGAAATATTCAAATAATAGCTTTCAGAAATTTACAAGTTCCACCAGAAGCAAACATTTTAAAATTTATAGCAGAAAAATTTGACAAAGTTTTCACCCTCTATGCTCCGAATAAAGATCATATGTGGGTAAGACCAGAGGATAGAGAAATTGTTTTAAAGGAGTTTCATGATTGTCCATTAGGAGGACATGTAGGAGGTAAACGTATGTTGAAACGTATTAGCCCTATGTTTCAGCGGGACAATATGAGGAAAGACGTAGAAAACTATGTCAAACAATGCGAATCGTGCCAAAAGAATAAGGTATGGATGGCAAACAAAATTCCAATGAAAATTACAACAACTTCGTCTGAACCCTTTCAAAAGATTTTTATGGATATTGTCGTACTCCCCGAATCCAACTCTGGGAATAGATACGGTCTGGTAATTCAAGATGACTTGACAAGATATCTTACAGTTGCGGCAATGGAAAATCAGGAAAGCTTTACTGTAGCTAAAACCTTTGTAGAAAATTTCATTTGCAAATTTGGCACACCAAGGGAAGTAGTTACAGATCAAGGAGCAAATTTTGTAAGCAATTTAATGAAAAATGTTTGTAAAATATTAAAAATAAAGAAGATAACAACTTCTGTTAGAGCGGGGGCCTAGTGTGGTTGGTAACGTCTCCGCCAACCACGCTCGACGCCTGGGTTCGAATGCCACCGCCGACATAGGTGTCGATGGTTGTGAGGTGGCGTGATCCACTCACAACCAACCCAACTGGTCTAGATTCAATCCTAGCCGACACCGGGAGATTTTCTGAGGCGAAAAAATCTTTGGGATCACGCCTTCCATCGCATGAGGAAGTAAAGCCGTTGGCGCCGGTCCGTTAATAAACGGGTCGTGAGTTAGGGTCCTGGGTGTGGAGTCGCCTCCCTGGGCGTCGGTGATTGGCCACAACAGTGGCGGAACTAGACCGACGGAAAATAAGCGAGAATAAAAAAAAAACAACTTCTGCGTATCATCCGCAAGCTAATTTAGTTGAACGATCAAACAGAGAGCTAAAGACATATCTTAGACAGTATGTGGGAAGTGATCCAGGTTCTTGGGATCAACTTCTTCCCTATTTTATGTTCGAATACAATACAACAATAAACTCATCTACGGGATTTACACCGTTTGAGTTAGTTTACGGAAGAAGTGCTCGGATTCCAAATTCAGTTTATAAACTACACGGTATGGAATTGACTTATGTGGACTACATCAACGAAATGAAAGCCAGTTTTAAAAGGCTTCATGATACTGCGAAAGAAAATCTAATAGTACCGAAACAAAAACGGAAGGCAATATACGTTAAGACAACTAAAGAATGGCAACCGATGTGGGGAGAGTTGGTGCTGGTTAAGGCAGTCCCAATAGGAAGAGGCCAAAAATACACAAACGCTATGGAGAGGACCTTATGAGGTCGTCGATCCACCAAGTGAACAAATTACTGTTATAAAAAACGGAAAGAAATTAGAGAAGATACACAATAATCGCCTCCGAAAATATTTCGAGTAAATTCAAGTTTCACGTTATATACTAGCTCATCGGTAGTTTTAAGATTTAATCTTGGTACAGTTCCAAAATTAGCTAAACCAAGGAGAGAGTATAACGAGCGTAAAACAAAAAAAAATATTTTTTTTTTGAATATAGCCCTTATGAATAGCAACAAAATAATTATGATTATAAAATGAGTGAGGAAGTATCTAAATAAGCGATAGATTGGAATGAAAAAAAAAATTATTTAAATTAAGCAGTTCAACTCTTTGGGGGCGATCGATGAAAAGGGGACGTCAAATTAATTGAAACCGAAGTATGTTGACAATTTTTAAAAAGGTTCTGAAGAATAAAAAGTTTAAATAAAACTGAAAAAGCAAGTCCAGTGTTGGGAGAAATAACCGCCGGCAGAGGAAGTCCGGTGTTGGGAGAAATAACCCCCGGCAGAAAACCAAGTATTACAAAGAACGAAAGGATATGAAATAGACTATGAAGTGAAAATAAGTAATGAAGTAATTATAAAACGGGGAAACGATAAGCAAAATAAGATAAAGTAAGACGGAAGAAAGGTTAATATGACAATGAGATTCAAGCAATCCATTTGTGAGTGAATAAAGAGATATATGATGAAAAAGAGGAATGTTAAGAAAAATATGATGAAGTAAAAAAAAAAACAAAAGTAATATGGCAGTGAGATTCAAGCAATCCAGTTATAAAGGAATAAAGAGATTTATTATATATAGGGGAGAAAAAAAATATATATGAAGAAGGAGATTTTAACGTGACACAGAAAAAAAATCAATGTGTAAATAAATATAGATTAGAAAGGGAGAAAATTCAAGACTTGTAAAAAATACCGAAGCTGGAAAGAAACACCGACATAGGGATTGAAGAATATCGGCAGAAGAATCCAGACAAAGATTCTTGATGTTTGACACCGGAAGAAGAGCGCGATAAAGGCTTAAAAATAATGAACAATATCATAATGTTTTATCGATGTTCAATTAAAAAAAAAACTCCAAATGACATGACATGGAAATAGCAAAATGGGAAAATATTCAAAGTTAGAGTATGAGAAGAAATAGGACGAGAAATAATACAGGCAGACTCAAATGATGACTAATGACGATTATTAACTCTATTTTTTATTAACTCAATTTACCCTGAGTTAATTTTAGATAGAAGCGCGCGTGAATGTTTGAGAATGGGTGGTCAAGGGATCGCGACCCTTAATGAAAGATAATAATAAGGGATCGCTACCCAGAGTGTTTGGGGCGTGGATTTGTGTGAGTGGGCTTAGATTTTCATAGGTCAATTGGTACAGTAGGGTAAAGACGTGAGTAAAGAATTTAATCCAAGACAAGATTATGACCGCGTGCAATACATAGGCAATAAATTAAAAGACGTGCTTCGCTTTGGATTACAGGGTCGTTTTACTGGTAACACTAGTACCAGTTCATGGAGGATTGGTCATGGAGCAGTTAAATGACCCACTATTGAGAATGGGAACCTATACGTTGGAGGTAAGAGTCCCTATAAATGAATTAGAAAATGGCTGATTATGGGTTTGGAAAAAACAGCGCAAAATTTCAATTTCCCCTGTGAGTTGCTAACACAAAGAATTTCAAAAACCAGGTGCAATCAAATCACTAGCGAGTTGTGGTGAGCGCTGAGTAAACGTAAAAGTTCAGACGAGTTTATAAAGAGCGTCTTTCCGAACATTGGAACAAAAGGGGAATCATTACGGCTGTCGGCGGCATGGATTATGACGACAAGGCTAGGATTGACACAAACATAGACAGGCTGAGGAAAAATGAAGAATCTCTAAGAACGTCAATTACTCATCAAACTGGGACACTGGATGCCATGTACAAATTTGTTGATAGTTCGATGTATCACATTGATGATAAAATTAAAAAAATCATGAACAATTTCAACACGATTAAAAAAATGGTACAGGATAACTTGAATTTTACTAGTACTATTCAGAATATATCATACTTGGAATCAGAATTGATGGAAATTGGGTTTCAACTTCAAACTCTAATTAATAATTTAAAAGATCTACAACATATTGTTATTCAAATTCTACTGGGGAACACAAAAGGGGTGTCCGAAATGATGCAATTAGTTGAAATATCGGAGCTAGTATCGCTGTTGCATGAAGCCGAAGATAAACTGTCGAATGGGTTGGCGTTTCCGGGAGATGGTAAGAGCGATATCCTTTCTGAACTCCTCTCAATCATTGAAATATCTTATGAGAATTTAAATAATCAAATTTTGATGTTAAAGTTGAATATCCCTTTAGTGTCTAAACAAAAACTCGTGGCTTTCAGGGGGGTGTTTGTCCCACAAGTGAATGGAACATATGTGGTAGCAATTAAGATGGATGATGATATATTAATCAAGGAAGTTGAAAAGGACTAGGGCTTTGTAATATCAAGTGCACAGTACGAAGAGTGTCTGAGTTTTGCATTGAATAAAATAAGCAATTTAAGTGCACTCGAAGTAAAACTATCTTCAAAAACAAGTGTTTACTTAATCTTTACTGCAGAAACTCTACGGAAAGTTGTAGCATAAGAATTTTGAAAATAAATCATGATGTCTGGTTTGCTAGTGAGGAACCTAACGTATAGGAATATGTGACCCCGGACGAAATGGAGATTGTCATTTTTCATGGAATGAATCGGTCTCATATGATTATTAGAGGATCTGGTAAAGTCAGACTAACGCCGGGTATGAGAATTAAAACGGATAGTGTTAAAATATCGTTCACGAATGTATCTTTGTCAGATAAACTGGCCGTGTATACTAACGTACACTATAACATATTGATTTTTACTTTAGATAGCTGGCGAATGAAATTTATCCCAATTTTAGATAAAAACACTTCTGTGCTATCGGGAAAAAGTTGTTTGATTCAGGAGTGGACATAGAGGATTGGACATAGAGGATGCTATACTCACCTTTGTCCTCGGGGTGGACAATTGGTGGTTTAACAACAGTAGGAGTAGTAGTGTTGATAAGTTTGTATATTTTTGCATGCAGAAGAAACAATTCATTCAAAGATAGCTCTCAAAGACCGGTAGTAAATATAAAAGATATCGAGATAATACATCATACACCAACTCAGAAAACAGTAGCAAACCGAAACAATGACATCCAGGAAGTTTTCGAAAATCCGAATTTAATACGATTGGTTATATACTTTTGAACAGCGACCCTCGTAACTACCAAACTGTGGTGGAAATGGAGGATGAATTACAAATAGAAAACTATTTGGAACCACGGCAGGACAAATTTACGAAAAATATCCACGTAGCAGAAATTACAGAAATAAAGGAAGCAAATAAGTTGGAAATACTCCCACTACGAGACATAATAGAAACACAGGTAATAAACAAAGAGCCGCAAGGAGCTCCTAAGGAAGATAAATCAGATAAAATAGCAATTAGTAACAAGAAAAGTATCAACAAAATCAGATGTAGAATGTATTTACAAATATATAACCTTTTTATGAGACTAATTACAGAACCCACCTACAACCAGGAAACAAAAAAGGGGCAAGAGACACAAAAATTTCGAGCGCTGCGAAAGCCTTAATAAAAATACGAATGGATATGGTATGTATAAATGATGATACATGGGAATGTAAGTAATGCCCGACATTTTATTTAGCTTACACTGCTGTGTCTCGAAAAAAAATCAAAAATATAATATTGCTGTGTCTCGAAAAAAAAAATATAATTTGTACTTTTTTTCCAAGACTTAAAAGGTCTAAAAAGTTCAAAATCGAATATTTTGGGAAAAAGAAGCAAAATCTGAAGCACTAGAACCGAGTTTCAAATCAAATGTTTTGAAAAAAAAAAGAAGTAAAATCAAAAGCACTAGAACCGGGTTTCAAAGCGCAAAAAAAAGATATACGATTCAGAATTAGGAAAAATAATAAAGAGAAATAACGAATTTAAAACAAAAAAAACCCTAAAAGATCAGACTTTTCAATATCCTCGAAGTACGAGATGGCGAGAGATGAGCAACAAGCGAAGTACGAGATGGCGAGAGATAAGCAACAATCGAATCGAAAGACGAACCATGCGGAAGATAATCAATTGACGGTGGTGGGTCGGTGGTCATCAAGAAAGAAATGTCAGCGAGCAGAGATTGATACACAACACACAACGACACACAAATATTAAACTCAGAGAATAGAATGTTCAAGTTGTGACTTATAAACAAAAGTTTGCACAAGCATTTTTCATATTGATCAAGAATATCTTTGCCACAAGGTAATTACTCGTATGAAAGTTTCTGAAGTTATGAAATACGTCCAACAGCACATCGCGTTGAGTTTCAGCAGCAGTGCCAAGTCTATGCCGGTTTAAAAACCCGGAAGAAATGGAGCTAAAGATTGGAGTAATTATACTTCACTTCGCAAAATCATAAACACATGACGCATGAGAAGATCGCAACAGGATACAGTTTCAGTCACCGAAAACAACTTGCGAGGGCTAAATCATATCATGTAGCAACCGGTCACCGTCACTATAATCAACCGTGAAAACCAGGATGCAACGAAAACCGATATATATGCACGAAGCACGTAAACCACCCACACTCGATATTGAACATCGACCAAATGGTATGTCAAAATACAGGAAGGCGATGGAGAGCCCGGCGGCATGAGATGGGAAATCTCGGAACGAAGACGCGCAATGGAGTACGCTTGAGGATCATCGTAAGGCTAGGGAATGTAGAAAATTTAAAGTGTAATATAGGAAATTTTAAGTACCACCATATACCCCACTAGAACTTCCCGCGCTATCATCTTGATAACTATCATTATCAAGCTCAATAATTATGGGGATATGTATCGTTTCGATTCCTGTAGTATTACGTAGAAGAGAAATTATAAATAAAAAAGAAAAAAAATATCTTAGTAGGTTGGTCAGCTAGAGGAACTCGGTTCAGCAATTGTTTATTAAAGCGAAAGAAAGAGCTTTCTTGCAATGACCTAACCTTTTACTTACATAAAACGGCCAGCGTGAAATAATTGAATGAGAGTGGAGTCAGTTTAGAACAAGCCGGTGAGGAGAAACCACGGAGTCCCACCGAAAAGAAAAGGAAGGTGTAAAGGTTGAGTGTAGTTATAAGTAGTGTAAGCTTATGTGTGAATAAACATTAGTACATCGGGAAAAGTTGTTAGTAAAACGCCGAGTGCAATATCAAATTCTAGAGAAAAAGCCAGTGCCCCAGCCGACGCTACACGAAATCATCGTAAAATTTATCAAAACACGACTGACAGGAATCGCCCGACAAGCCATAACGGGAGCAGCAAACCTAGAGCAAATATTAGTAAAACTAAAGACGCAATGCGCACCGAAAATCAATTCAAAACAAAATTAGAAGCCCTAAAACAAAGGGGCCCACTAGAAGACTTTTGCGATACCGTAGAGAAACTAACTCTACAGCTCGCTACAACATATATTAATGAAACAATACCCACCGACAAAGCAAACCAAATGGCTACGAAAACCGGAGTAGAAACTTTAGTAAAAGGTGTCAATAATAACACCACACGAAGCATACTGCAAGCTGGTGAATTCGAAACCATCCACGAAGCCACTCAAAAGGCTCAGGAGTGGGACGATTTCAAACCTGCTTATAATGCAGACGCTCAAATATTCATAGCCAGAGAAAACCACCATCGGGGACGAGGGAGAGGAAGATACAATAATAATCAGGAAAATAACTACCTACCTCGCTACTACCAACCTCGCTACCAAAATCCATCTAACACCCAACCGCGTTACCAAAACCAACAGAACTACCAACCTCGCTACCAAAATCCACCCAACTTCCAAACCCGCTACCAAAACACACCTAACTATTACAATAGGCCGAACGAATGGCAAGGTAACAATAGGATCCAAAGAGGACCATCCAACCACCAAAGAGGAAGATTCAACGCTCCAAGGCAATACTCTTACCCTCAAAACCGCATGTATATCACTAACGCAGAAACACAACCAAACCCTCAACCACAACAACAGGGTATGCAGGCAATGCCTCAACAAGAAACACAGCTACAAGCTATACATCAAAACAATCAACATTTTTAGGGCATCAGTTTGGACAGCATACACAATAAATGCGTTCATTTCAAACTTTGTATATTTGGATGTGGAGTTATCAGACTCTAAGTGTACTTTCATAGTAGACACAGGATCTGATATTTCTATCATCAAAGCTAACCAAGTTGAACCAACCCAAATCTGTTATAAACAAGAGAAATGCGCAATTTCAGGAATTGGCGGGAGTGGAATACACTCTCTGGGTAGTACATTTACCAAAATAAACGTGGATACCACTCAGCTGGAGCAAAAGTTTCATATAGTCAACGATGATTTTCCTTTTCCTACAGATGGAATCATCGGCAGAGATTTCCTAATAAAGTACTAATGCCAAATAGATCACGAGCCATGGTTACTGACTTGCTCAATCGACGGGCAAGAAATTACAATACCCATCGAGGATAATTTTTAAAACATGCTATATCTACCCGCTAGGCATGAAGTAGCACGATGTATCCCAAACCTAGGAAGGATTGACTGAAGACATAGTTGTACACTCACAAGAAATACAACCAGGAATATTTTGTGGAAATACAATTACGTCTGCAGCCCAACCAATATTCAAATTTATTAACACTACAGAGAAATCAATATATATTTCATATGCAAAATTCAAACCTAAGCTAGAACCATTTCGTAACTTTCGAATAGTACCAACTAAGGGAAATAAGAAAAATGACGCAAAAAGGGGTGAAAGGATATTAGGCAAAATAGATACCAGACACACCACACCCTATGCAAAAACCAAATTGGAAAAACTAATAACAGATTATGCAGACATATTTCAGTTGGAAGATGAGAAATTGGCAACCAATAATTTTTATACACAGAACATTAGCCTTAACGACAATGTTCCTGTGTACATTCCAAATTACAAAACAATTCACTCTCAGGGAGATGAAATTGAAAAACAAGTACGAAAAATGTTAACCGAAAAAATAATTGAACCCTCGGTTTCATCGTACAATTCACCAAAACCTTCTGGTACCGAAGAAATCAGAAGACTCCGAAAAGAAATGGCGATTAGTTATCGACTACCGCCAACTCAACAAAAAAATAATGCCAGATAAATTTCCGCTACCAAGAATTGAAAGCATATAAGACCAACTTGGTAGAGCAAAATATTTTAGCACACTAGACCTAATGTCAGAATTTCACCAAATCCCATTAGAACAGGATTCTAGGAAATTTACAGCTTTCTCGACAAACTCTGGTCACTACCACTTTACGAGGCTTCCATTCGGACTGAATATTAGCCCGAACAGCTTTCAAAGAATGATGGCAATCGCTATGGCTGGCCTAACACCAGAACACGCGTTTATTTACATCGACGACATAGTTGTCATTGGATGTTCATTGAGATACCATTTGGAAAATTTAGAAAAAATATTTGAACGTTTAAGACAATATAATCTCAAACTAAATATTGCAAAATGCAAGTTCCTTAGGACCGAAGTCACATATCTCGGTCATAAAATACCTGACAACGGTATATTACCTGATGACTCAAAATATGAAGCAATATAAAAGTATCCAATACCCAAAAATGCAGACGATGTTCGACGATTCGTTGTGTTCTGCAACTATTATCGTAAATTTGTCGAAAACTTCGCAAATACCGCCTATCCGCTAAACCAACTTCTAAAGAAAAACGCTATTTTCAAATGGACAGTCCAGTGCCAATAGGCATTCGACTTACTTAGACATCAATTATTAATGTCACCGAAATTATTACAATACCCGGACTTTACGAACAAATTTATCCTGACGACAGACGCTTCCGATATTGGATGCGGAGCAGTCCTGTCGCAGATTACAGCAGAAGGAAATCGACCTATAGCTTTCGCGAGTGAAACCTTTACTCCGGCTGAGAAAAACAAGCCAGTAATACCCAAGGAATCAACAGCCATACATTGGGCGATAAATTACTTGAGTCATACCTATATGGTAGACGCTTCAACAGATCATAGACCGCTTGTCTATCTGTTCAATATAAAAAATCCTACATAAGGATAGAAGGATACGATTTCAATATTGGATATATAGTAGGTAAGAAAAACGTAGCAGCAGACGCTTGATCACGTATTGTTATTACGTCAGAACAACTTAAAGCTAACATCTTACTAGTTAAGAGGTTATATCTACCAAAAAAAATTTTTCTTGTAATTTTTTTATTGGCTTAAATCATGCTAAAACTATCCTAGAATCAAAATCTACATCGCTCAAGTACTGATCTAAACTCAAAATTCGTTTAAATCTATTTTTACCGAACAACTTTCATGCTCCAAAAAAACATTTTTCGTTTATTTTGGCGATGCTCGTTTTTGTTTTTAATTTCGAGGCTTTGTAAACTAGTAGAAGTTACCTATGATCAATATTGTGTTTCAAATTTGTAGTATAGAGGTCGCTGCATCAAGTTTCGACCGTTATAGCGTCTCTACAGCACGTGTTTACTCACAATTTCCATTTGTTTAGTCGATCAGCCGTTCTCGTTATGTACGTTCTTTGTTTGAGTTTTCTGTTACTTTTTACTGTGAGTAAAAAGTAACAGTAGTAAAAAGTAAGTAGTACTTAAATATGAGTGACAAGTTTGAGTTTTGCGTGGGATCGGACGCCAACTGCGTCAAAGTCACTGAGCGTCGCATGTCTGATACCACGAAAGAGCGTAGGCGCAGCCTTAGATCAGATAAAATATAAGGAAGAAGAGGAAGATAAAGCCCAGAGAGGACAACTTTACTGCACAGAGGTAGCTGACTGAAGGTTAAAAAATTATTAGGGGCTTTACTGTTGCGATTCTTAAGATTTATAGCAATTTGAAACTTTAAACGCGTTTTTCTCAAAACCATGTTTTCAAAAGCGACGAGCAGTAGAACTGAAAAAGTTTACATCCGATTGACTCGAAATTTTAACTGTAGCTTCTTCATTAGATTATCTAGTGAAGTACACACTATTTTAGCGATTGATTAACAGCAACTAAGTTATAAACAATCAAAGTCGATTTTTTTTGTCGAAACAGAATTTTTTTTTTCAAGCCGTTGCCATTTTGCGAAAAAAGTTTTAAAAATATAATAATAAAAATTAAAAAAAAAAGTTTGTTTTGGTTATAGGTGGAGTTGGGCACGACTTCTACTGCTCGCCGCGAAACAACTTTAAAAAAAGCGGTTCACGGCAATCGCTGTACAGCCGCCATTTTGTAACAAAAATAGCAATAAAAATATTTTTTCTATTTTGCAAGAGTTGCTCAATCCAATGATATATTACTCATATACCTTACATCTCAAATGTCCTGTAAAAAATTCATGAAAAAAACCTTGTTTTTTTGAGCATTTGGTAGATATAACCCCTTAATACGAGATCGATGACAAAAAATCGATATCTCAGAGAAAAATAGGAAATAAGAATGATAATGAAGCTAAAATAAGAGAGCCTGCTCAACCCCGCATATATAAAGCAGAAAGTCCTACGGAAATAAAGAATTTACTGAAACTGTCGACAGCCGTAGTAGACAATGTTATAAAATTTAACGTGAAGAAAGGAAATACGCTCGTTGCACAAGTGCATCAAGACGTAAGAAGTGGAAGTCAGATACTAAATTCTGCTCTTCTAGAAATTGAAAAAATCACGAAATCAAGACGTAAGCACAAAATAGCGCTTTCTGCAGAGGATATTATGTTTCAAATGATATCTATTAATTATTTTAAAATAATGGCAAGCGACATTTTAAAAGACTTGCAAATAATTATCTATAAGGAACCAAAATTTATTAAGGATATTAACGAAATCCAAATAATTTTACATAACCACCACAACACACCCACAGAAGGACATGTAGGACAACACCGATTGTACCAACGTGTCCGTCAAAATTATAAATGACGCGATATGAAAGGGTCTATTGCTCAATTCGTAAAGGCCTGCGAATTGTGCAAAAGAAACAAAATTATCAGGCATACTAAACAACCGATGGTGATAACTACAACCCCATCGAGAGCATTCGATATTATGTCCGTAGATACGGTAGGACCTCTACCAAGAACCGTTAATGATAATCGCTACTGCGTTACAATACAGTGCGATCTAACCAAGTATATTGTTGTGATTCCAATTCAAAACAAGGAAGCCAACACAATAGCTAAAGCCCTAGTAGAACACTTTATTCTTTTTTATGGTCATTTCATGGAACTGCGATCTGATAAAGGAACGGAATATAAAAACGAGATCCTTGACCAGGCATGCAAACTACTACAAATTAAGCAAACCTTTTCAACACCTTATCATCCAGAATCAATTGGATCATTGAAGAGAAACCACAGATGTCTTAACGAATATCTGCGGTCATTCACCAATGACCACCAATCAGATTGGGATGACTGGGTTAAATATTACGAATTTTCCTACAACACTACACCTCATTCAGATCATAGCTTCACCCCATTCGAATTAGTTTTTGGAAAAAAGGCAAATTTACCACAAGATAATCTAGGAAGTAATAATGAACCTATTTACAACTTCGAAACATTTAAAAATGAGCTTAAATATAAATTACAAATATCACAAGAAGCAGCAAAAACAAAACTATTAGAGCAGAAACTCAAAAGACAAAAAATGCAAGAAGAAAATATAAACGGAACTTACTTGCGCGGGTCAGTGGTTTGAATCGAAATTTGTTTGTTTATGGTTTACGGTGCCGTACAAAAGAGTTGGTATACGACACCATCCCTCTTTACGAGAGCAATTTTATGAAAAATGAAATTGCTCTAAAAAAAAATCTAGACGTCCGTCTCCAGTTATTTTTCACAAATTTTGATAAGTTTGATAAATGTGTGTAATATCCTTTTTTTTGTAGTTCATGAAATAACATATAAATACTTCTTAATATGTATGTTTTTTGGTTCTTTTGAATTTATCTAATAATAATTTGATTGTGTTTATCATACTTGAATCGGAAGATTTTGTTTATGTTTTGATTAGCCTGTTTTTGTGTACAATTATATACCCAAAATCTAAAATTTCTTTAACTATATATAGACCTTCGTAAAATGGCTCAAGTTTTCTTCTGTTTTCTATTTTTAAATAAACTGTGTCATTGATTTTTACATGGATTGGGTTATAATGTACATTGGAATTTTCTGTTCTTTGTGTTTTATGCTCGAATAATTTGGTTCTTGCTAATTCGTTTGCTTTTTGCAGCTTAAATTTCAATTCCTTACTGTATTGATCGAAGTTGTATACGGGGTCTATCCCTTGTTTGAATATATCCTGAGGTAACTTTATTTTATTTCCAAAAACGAGTTCGTGTGGTGAGTATCCGTGGTCGGAGTGTGGTGTCGAATTGTAATTAAATGAATAAAATTTCAACCATTCATCCCAGTCAGATTGATGATCGTTGACAAAGGATCTCAGATATTCGTTCAAACATCTGTGATTTCTTTCCAATGAACCAATTGTCTGTGGATGATAAGCTGTGCTAAATTTTTGTCTGACTTTTAACATTTTGCATATTTGTTCCAAAATTTCATTGTTGTATTCTGTTCCTTGATCTGATCGTAAGATTAAAAAAGGTTCCGAACGTAAGTAAGAAATCGTCAACTAAGGCTTTGGCTATTACGTTAGCTTCTTTTGTAGGTACAGGGATTAGTACGACATATTTAGTTAAGTCGCATTGGATGCTAACGGCATATCTATTGTTATTATTGCTTTTTGGTAGTGGTCTAATGGTGTCTATTGAAATAATTTCGAATGGGTGTGAAGGTGTGGTTGTTATTATTTCTTTTTCCTTAGTGTGTTTTATGACTTTGTTTCGTTTGCATAACTCGCAGGCCTTTACGAATTCTGCAATCGAACGTTTCATATTATTCCACGTGTATATTTCTTTTATTTTGAGGTACAGTCGGTGCTGACCGATGTGTCCTCCTGTAGGTGTATTATGAAAATCGTGTAAAATTTTCTGTATCATTTCTTGTTTTGTCACCTTTGTTGGTGGTTTATATGAAATAATTTGAATCGAGCACACTTGTGTGTTCGCAATAATTTCAAAGTTTTTAATTGATATATTTTTGAATATTTCGTCGTTTGTCGACAGCGCTATTTTATTCTGGTTGTACCCTTTTGCAATTTGTTCTAATTCTATAAGAGCAGAGCCGAGTGTCTGACTTCCATTCATATTTTGGAGCACTTGTGCTACTATTTTGTTATTTCTTTTCGATGTAAATATTATTTCATCTTTGATTATTTTCATTTCTAATTTAAATAATTTGTTTGTTTCCGACGGATTGTTAGTTATGTATGTTGAGAGGTGATCAGTCTCTCTTGGTACATAAGTTATTTCCATATTATTTTCGTCAATCTTTCGGGTCATGGACCTTGTATTCACCTTGAAAATATTTGTTTGTTTTAGCTCATCCGAAGATATTACTATTCTCGACAAAGCGTCTGGTCCGACGTTTTCCTTTCCTGGTATATATTCTACCGTAAAATCGTATTCCTCCAAATCAAGCCTTATTCTAGTTAATTTGGAAGATGGATTTTTCATTCCGAACAGATAGACTAAAGGTCTGTGATCTGTTCGAACTGTAAATTTCTATCCGTACAAATATGGCTTAAAGTAATCAATGGCCCAATGTATAGCCGTTAATTCTTTCAAAATTACCGGTTTATTTTTTTCTCCGGGTGTAAATGTTTTACTTGCGAATGCAATTGGTAAATTTCCATGTTCGGTATGTTGTGAAAGAACGGCGCCACAGCCTATGTCTGAAGTGTCTGTGACTAAAATAAATTCTTTCGTAAAATCGGGGTATTGTAATAACATGGGTGAAATTAGGGCATTTTTCAAAGTGTTAAATGCTTGTTGACAGCCCTCTGTCCAAACAAATGTTGCATTCTTTTTTAGAAGTTGGTGGAGCGGATGTGCTATTATAGCAAAAATTCGGGACGAATTTTCTGTAGTAGTTGCAAAATGCTACAAATCGTCTTACTTCATCCGCATTTGTAGGTATTGGATATTTTACTATCGCGCTAAATTTTGAATCATCAGGTAGCATACCTTGATCTATTATTTTGTGTCTAAGGTAACTGTGTACTGAAGAATGTGCACTTTTGTGCGTTTAGTTTTAAACTATAAAATCTCAGTCGTACAAAAACTTGTTGTCAGTTTGCGAGGTGATGATTGACTGAACATCCGATAACTACGATGTCGTCAATGTAAATGAAAGCTAGTTCCGGCGTTAAGCCTGCCATCGCAATAGTCATCATGCGTTGAAAACTATTTGGGCTTATATTTAATCCGAATGGTAATCTGATAAATTGGTAATGACCATTCTTTGTGGAAAATGCTGTGAATTTCCTAAATTCATTGTCAAGGGGTATTTGATGGAACCCTGACATGAGATCTAATATTGTAAAAAATTTTGCTCTACCGCGTTGATTCAGTATATCGTCAATTCTCGGTAGTGGGAATTTATCCGCTAAAATCTTTTTATTCAGCTGTCGAAAGTCGACAACTAGACGCTATTTCTTGTCTTTGTCTTTAGTTTTTTTTTGGAACTAGTAAAATCGGAGAATTGTACGGTGATATGGAGGGTTCGATTATATTACTGTTCAACATATCGTTAACTTGTTTATTTATCTCGTCATGCTGTGCATGGATTGTTTTATAATTAGGAATATATACAGGAATATTGTCATTAAGAGTAATATTTTGTGAGTAAAAGTTGTTCTGTGTAATTGCTTCTTCTGGTAAGCAAAAAATATCTTCGTATTGATTGATTAAATTTTCAAATTTTTCCTTAGCATATTGTGGATTTTTTTCCATATTAATATTATTTAAAATTCGCTCATGCCTATCTGCATGTTTATTTCTATTAACATTAAGTATAAAATAATCAGTTAAACGACTTAGCGTAGGTTTAAACTGAGAGTAGGCTATGTAAAATGGTTCGTTGTTCGTATTTGCAAATTTTACATAGGGTTTTGTTGCTGAAGTGATAGTATTTCCGTAGAAAATTCCTGGGCTTATTTCTTCAGAGTGAATTACCATATCTTCTGATATGTTTAAATATGGTATTCTCCTGACGACTTCGCTCCGGCTTGGTAGCATAAAGCCTTCGTTAAGCTTGTCTTTTATAGGAAAAGATATTTGCACATTTCCTATATTTAAGTTAAGTAACCAATAATCGTAATCTATCACGCACTTAGGGGTACTGGGGGTAAGCCCGGCACTGAGGGTAAGTCCGTCACCCCTAGGATTTTACTAGAAAACGCTAATTAACTGTGTTTTGGAATATGTAAAGTGTTGGTATTTAATATTTTAGACATTTTAAGACACATCGAAGCCATCGTGAAACGTCAAACGTCAAAATAATAGACAAAACATACGCTACTGCAGCTGATGCGTAAACGGATGTAATTTATCGTGAGTGGAACTTAAGCTTTTATTCATTTGAAAAGACTAAAATAATTTTTCGTTGCTCTACAATTTATTGCCTGTGTTGTTAGCAATCATAAGAATTCGATCTGAGGTAAATTGAAGCGATAAATTTGTAGAAATACTCTTTTTAAAAAAATGTGTGCTGTCGGGGTAACACGGTCACCCAGTGAGTGGGGTAAGCCCGACATGGTCTGAGGCTAGTTGGATGCTACTGACACATATTTCTCATCTATTACCGATGTCTCGCTGATAAATAAATTAATTAATCGACTTAGAACCATGCACCCAAGCTCTTCTGTGATTTATGAATGATTCCAAGGGTTATTAAAGGTGCCAAATGTACTGAATCAAGTCACAAAACTGACGGCTTTCCCGGTGGTATTTGAAATATGCTCCGGTGTGGTCAATGTGATCCTGGCTTCAATGAAACTAGTTAATGATATGATTAAAAGTGCCACATGATAGGCTTGCCGAGTATCAAATTCTTTCATTGTTTATACATAATGTTCACCGGAACTTGTTCCGGCAATCTGCCCAGAACCAGTTAATTCGAGCTAATTCATGAACAAACTTAGGTGCCGGGTTTCACCCGCACTGATTGCTAAACGTCGTTTTTATCTTGGTTTCAAAATTGCACTATTCCTTGTAAAATAACAGTTTGAAAGTACTGAAAACCTTCATATCTTGTAGAAAACAGTCTGGGCAATGATTCTATGAAAGAAATATAAGAATATTCGCCATCAAGTGCTACTAAAGAATCATTTTCCTTAGGGGGCCGGGCTTACCCCCAGTACCCCTATATTTAATCAAGAAATCTCGACCTAAAATACCATCAGCTTTGATTGGTATATTAGGGGTTACTAAATGAAAATTATGATTTATATTCATAGCATTGTTAAAGTAGATTGTTGTGTTTGTTATCCCTAAAGTTTCTATACAACCATCGGTTATTCCGTTTAAGAAAATTATGCGAATTTGTGTGCTTTAAACAGTGAAATATCCGCACCTGTGTCGATTATCAAATTGCAGATTTCATTTCCAGTCATGTGCACTTTGACCTGAATAAAATTTGAAGCATTTAAATTGATGTTTAGGATGGGTAAGCCTGCCAGTAACAATTGTTCAGGCTGTCGACGTCTCTGATCAGTTGTTACTGGTGGGCTAAAAAATGATTTTGAGTTTGCATGTTGTTGGTTACTTGTTGGTTAATTTCCTGAGTATAATCTGGATTTTGCTGATAGTGTGGTGAGTTATTGGGTATTTGGTAATGTGGAGGAATGTCCTGCTGGTTTGCAAGGTACATTCTTGCTGAGTTGTAATTTTGGTTGGAATTCCTATTGAAATTTTGATTGGAATTTCGATATTGGTTGGTAGGTGTAAAATTTCTGTTAGAATTTCTGTTGTTGTTGTATGTCGGGTGTTGATTGTAGTGGTTATTATGGTTTCTATAGTTGTCCGTTGGATATCGTGGTTGATATCTATTGTTTCTTAGATTGTTATTAAATTGGTTTCTTTGATTACTATTCCTTTGTGGTGTTCTGTTTGTGGGGTAATTTTGGTATCTATTGTTGTCACGTGTGGTGTTTAGTACCACTGCGTTTGATTGTTTAATTGTGGGTTTCTCATTTTCCACCATTGTATTAATGGCTTCTTGGAGATTTGTAAATTTTCCCACTTTTAACATTATTTTTGTTTCAGTATTAGACGAGTTGGCTACCATTGTTTCAATAGCAGCTATTTGGGACCATTTCCTTGCTACTTCGCTGGGGATTTGCTCCCTAATATATGTGTCTGTTAATTTTTCCGCAAGTAGGTCTACTTGTTTCGCAAAGTTTTGGATATCATCTGGTGATTTTAATTTTAGGTTGTTCAGAATGTTTTTCGCTGAATCAGATGAACTTTTATCTAAAAAGTTTTTAAGATTTTTTTGTACTGAGAGAAATTTTCCTCTAATTGCTGTTTCTTGAGCAGAATATTCTCAAGCGTTCTGCTTCTGTGTTTGTTTTTCTTAAGGTTAGAGTATTCTTTTTTGATATTGTGTTCAATAGTTCTTAGTTCTTCCATTTAAGTAAAAAAAAATGGTCGAACATGTTTGTGTTTGATGCTTAAAAAGGAATTTTTACTCACGACATTATAATATATTGTTTCTCGGTCATTGTTATTCATTTGGTTGCTGCTGTAGATGATGATGTTACTGCTGCTGCTATTTGATGACGCTGCTTCTGCTATTGCTGTCTGCTGCTTGTTGATGACGTTGTGGCTGATGCGTTGTTTTTTCATTGATGCACTGCGACGAAATTATTCGTACTCGATGTAGTTGGTATGTTTGTTGCTGCTGGTGTGGTTGCTGTTGTTTATGCAGCTGCTGTGAAAGCTAGTCTTCTTCATCGTAGTACAATCTGAAGTATCTGGAGACTATTTCTCCAGTTTGTGCGTCAACTACCCATACTTCCACTGCGTAAAAGTCCATTTTGATGCTTCTTGTGTTTTTTTTCTTTCTTCTAATTTAGACACTGTTTATCTCTTAAATAAGCGAGATAGATGTCCTCAATGTTTTTCACTAAATTGTCTCTGTTTACTTTGTTTATGAACTTCCCATTTTCTGGACATGGGTTGCACATTAATGTTCTTCACAATTGCGTTAGGTTTGCAACTGATTCTGCGAGTTTTGCTGTTTGTGCTCCATTGTATTGCTTATACATCCGCCATAGCGTGATGGCTAGGTGAATCGTAACTATGCGCATTATTAATGTTAATTTTAATTCGTGCACTTGATGGTGTTCTTCATGTATTTCTAATTGATTTTGAACGTTCACTTGGGGGTCTCCAGTGTTTTGTGCAGTCTTCGAGTTAGACTTCCCCATTTTTCAAAACTTTATTCACATAGTCACAATTGTTTTTGCGTACTTCGAAAGTTCTCTGTTTTTCTGCAGCCATTATTTGCTGAAGTGTTTGAAAATTTAAATCACTCGCACCATTCCAACTTCAGGAATTGTACTTTTTCTTCTCTTGGTCGGGAACTCGCAAAGAGCAATATTTAAAACACTTTATATTGTATTCGCGTACACTTTATATATTGTGCGCGTACTTTTCGCGGACATCTACAATCCGGTGATTGCAGGTTTTTCACTTACGGTCGCCATGTACTATTTACAAAGTACTATTGTACTATTTAAAAACGATGTTATTGCTATTACTATTTAAAACGATGCACTGTACTATTTAAGAACGATCGGCGGATTTTTGGGAGAACTAGGACGTGGAGTTTCTCATTTAGCGGTGACGGAGTTGACGAAAGTCAAAACCGTTCGCATTGACAAGACCCTTTTGTCCTTTAAGCTAATCCGGTGAGCCGAACTGGAGTAGACCAGTCGCTTCGGAATGCTAAATAATAATTGATTCTCTATTGAAAATTCATTACTTTCATAGGCAAATGCAATTGCCGAAATGCTTAACTCTATGAGTGTACATGTATGGCCAACTTGGGCTCCTACTGGAAAACAGCTGGAGAGACGAGCATTAAAATTGCAACGCTGCATTTTGCGTGCTGTATGAATCAGGCACCAAACGTTGCGGTACACTCAGCAAGGCATGGTAGCGAGTGTGCTGTAACGCTTAGGCTTTCAGTAAGTAACGGAACTTACTTGCGCGGGTCAGTGGTTTGAATCGAAATTTGTTTGTTTATGGTTTACGGTGCCGTACAAAAGAGTTGGTATACGACAACTGGAAGCGAGGCTAACGATCTGCAAGGACCATTGCAAAATACCTTAGACAATTTGTCTGAATAGGCTCTTAAGCTGGGTATCGAATTCTCTCCGGAGAAAACTGAGCTGGTCGTTTTTTCTAGGAAGCATAACCCAGCTCAGCTGCAGCTCCTACTAACGGGTAAAACAATCACTCAGGTTTTCAGTGCGTGAAATGTCCTACAGATCAGACGTGTTTTCGGTTGCTTATGGACTGGTCTTTGACTGCCTATAGCTTCAAAGTTTGTGTTTTGTCAGTGTGTCTTATAAAGACTACCTGAAAATTATTTCCCATCAGTCTTTCTCAAGACTACCTACTTTTGAATTAAACATTTGTTTTAACTTTTTTCGTATCACCTGGAATGGCTGGACGAAAAAAGAAACCACGCATCGCTGCGGGGAGGAAAAGAGAGGCATCTCTTTCTGACACTTCGAGTGTCTGTAGTGACAATCCTTTTGATATTTTGCCTGAGCAAGAAGCTGGTGAAATGAAAGTTATTAATAATGAAACTATACAAAATGTAAAATCTTTGAAAGAGGAGAAAGTTCCACCTATTGTGGTAATTATTTCTTCTGAATTTAATATATTCAAAAAGGAACTTTCAACGTTTGTTTCTGACGTTAAAGTTACCTATCAAATTGGCCGTAGAGGTGAATGCCGCTTATTAGCCGACTCAATAAAGGTCCGTGATCGTCTTGTTCAGCATTTAACTGACAAGATGTACAAATTTTTTTACATATGACACCAAGAACGCCAAGCCGTTCAAGGTTGTCTTGAAAGGTCTCACCAACGATCAAACCGTTGATGAGATTAAACTTACTTTAACAGAATTACTTGGCATAGCCCCTACCCAAGTAATTCTAATGAAACAAAAATCACGAGGCAAAAACAGTCAGCGAACTGGAATTTCCCTTGTAAACTATTTAATTCATTTACGTGCGTGTAAAATGGGAAACTTATAGGAAGTTTGGCGGAGGTGAAAAGCATATCACCCAATGCCGTATTTGCCAACGTTATGGTCATGGTTCAAAGTTCTGTAACATGGACCAAAAATGCTTGATTCGTGGAGACTCTTCTCACAAAAAGGACACATGTCCTGTGAAAGAGAGTAAAAATTTTCGCTGTGCGCATTGTAACGGCAACCATATGTCGAATTTTTATCAATGCCCAGTCCGTTTAGCAATTGTTAAGGCAAGGCAAGGTAAACAAAATTCGAGAAAAAAATTAAAACGAGCTTCAAAACAAAATTCTCCAAGCGTACCAGTGACGCATAGTCTACCTACTCCTTTGCATACCCGTTTAACACATGCACCGGTTACAGGCAATTCCAACATTCTACCGCCTAATGTTGGTAGTTCGAAAATGACCGTTAATATGGGTAAGCAAAACACGCTAGAAAATAATTGTACACCTATTACCCCAGCTAATATTACTACCGAAAATATTTTTTCTAATGTCAACTGCCTGGGGCCTATTACGGCAGGTAAACTTTCTTTTCTGCAACAGGCAATGTTCGATCTCATGAACGCCATGTTGCAGGCAAAATCAATGTTTGAAGCCAGTCAGAGCAGGTGTACCTCAAGGTTCAGTCTTGGGCCCAGTCCTGTACAACATATTCACTTCAGATCTTCCTGATTTGCCTCCAGGATGCCCAAAGTCATTGTTCTGCGATGACACAAGCATTTCCGTAAAAGGAAAAAGTCTTCGTGTCATATGCAGTCGATTGCAGAAAAGTTTAGATATTTTTTCTTCTTACTTGCAAAAGTCGAAAATCTCTCCCAATGCTTCTAAAACTCAAATGATAATTTTTCCGCATAAGCCTAGGGCTTCTTTCCTCAAGCCAAACAATAATCACGTTGTCAAGATGAATGGGGTTATTTTAAGTTGGTCTGACAAGGTTAAGTACTTGGGACTAATTTATGATAAAAAACTAATTTTCAAAGAGCACATTGAGAGTATACAAGCCAAGTGCATCAAATATACGAGATGTTTATATCCTCTCATTAACAGGAATTCTAAACTTTGTTTAAAGAACAAACTTTTGATTTACAAACAAATTTTTAGACCAGCAATGCTTTATGCTGTACCGATCTGGTCAAGTTGCTGTTCAACAAGGAAGAAAACGCTCCGAAGGATTCAGAATAAAATTCTGAAAATGATTCTGAAGCGTCCTCCTTGGTTTGGTACACTCGAATTACATAGACTTACTGGTGTTGAACCATTAGAAGCTATGTCAAATAAAATTATTAACAATTTTCGACAAAAATCGTTGCAATCCTCAATTGCTACGATAAGCTCTCTTTATAGCCAATAAGTTAGCATTTAAGTTAGTTGTAAGTTTACTTCCCCTTTTCTGAAAAGTAGGTTTAAATCCCTACGAATGATAAGTCCTAATTGCGAAAGCAAATAAATCCTAACAATTAAAATTACAAATTTCTAACAGTGTTGAGAAGTCACCATTTGTGATGGGACACACATACTCATTATTTACTAATATTTATCATAAATACTTAAGCTACTAACAAATCCCCCCTTTAAAAAAAAAATGTTTGAAGCCATTCAAATAGGTACCAATTTTACAATTAAAATTGTTTCTAATTTAAAATTTAGCAATGATTTTAAATAAACCGATCAAAATTTTAAATTGGAATGCTCGCTCATTGAAGGCTAACGAGAATGAGCTTTTTAAATTTTTAACATTAAATAATGTGCATATTGCAATTATTACTGAAACATTTTTGAAACCTAACATCAAATTAAATTATGATCCCAATTACGTGGTTCATAGACATGATAGGATTCAGGGTTCTGGCGGTGGAGTTGCAATTGTTATTCATCGCCGAATCAAACATCGTGCTCTTCCCCATCTTGAGACGAACGTTATTGAAACTTTGTGAATTGAAGTTCAAACTGAACTTGGGATTTTATTTATTGCCGCAGCATATTTACCATTTCAATGCACACGCGAGCACAAAAATTATTTTAAATTATTAACTCACCAGAAAATGTTCAAATTTTTTTATAATCGGCGATTTCAACGCTAAACATCGATCATGGAATAATTTTCAAAGTAATTCCAATGGCAAAATTTTATTCAATGATTGTTCTTCAGGATACTATTCTATTTTGTCTCCGAATAGTCCTACATGGGGGGGGAAATGTTTGTAATGATTTATTTATGTACTAATATCTATTCAGAATTAGTATTGTGTGTTCTACCACAAATGGTGACATTTCAACACTATTATATATATTTATTTGTAAGCTTTTTTATGTTATTGAATGTTATTAGCTTTCGCAGTTAAGTTGATGTAATTGTAGGGAAATTATTAAACCTTATTGTCAAGGAAAAAAAAAGAATAAAACAAAACTTAAAATAAACTTAAAACTATCTTACTGACTATAAAGTGAGCTAATCGTTGCAATTGAGGATTGCAACGATTTTTGTTGGAATTTGTTGATAATTTGGCTTGACATATTTTCTAATGGTTCTACATTAGTGAGCCTATGTAGCTCGTTCGTGCTAAACCAGGAAGGACGCTTCAAAATCAATTTCAAAAGTTTATTCTGAATCCTTTGAAGTGTCTTCTTCCTGGTTGTACAACAACTTGTCCAGATGGGAACTGCATATAATATTGCTGGCCTAAAAATTTGTTTGTAAATTAACAGTTTATTGTTGAGACAATGTCTAGAATTCCTGTTGATAAGAGGATATAAACATTTGATATACTTATTGCACTTTGACTGGATATTTTCAATGTGCTCCTTGAAAGTAAGATTCTTATCATAAATTAGCCCTAAGTATCTAACTTGATCAGACCAATTTAAGACCACACCGTTTATCTTAATAACGTGGTTATGGGTGGGTTTGAGAAATGAAACTCTTGGCTTATGAGGAAAAATAATTAACTGTGTTTTAGAAGCATTAGGGGAAATCTTCCATTTCTGCAAGTATGAAGAAAATATATCTAAACTTTTTTGTAGCCGACTGCATATAACACGAAGGGTTTTTCCTTTTGCGGAGATGCTTGTATCGTCACAAAACAGAGATTTCTCACAACCTGGTGGTAAATCAGGAAGATCAGAAGTAAAAATGTTACATAAGATTAGGCCCAAGATACTCCCCTGAGGTACACCAGCTCTAACAGGCAATCTATTAGATTTACCATTTAGATAGTTAACCTGAAGAGTGCGGTCAGTTAAATAACTTTGTATCATTTTTGTAAGGTAAAGCGGAAAACTGAAATTTGACATTTTAGCTATTATACCTTTATGCCAAACACTGTCGAATGCCTTTTCTATATCTAGAAGCGCAGCTCCAGTCGAAAAACCTTCAGATTTATTAGCTCGAATCATATTTGTTACTCTAAGTAACTGATGAGTAGTGGAATGCCCATGGCGAAAACCAAACTGCTCATTTGCAAAAATTGAGTTCTCATTATTATGTGTTATCATTCTATTGAGAATTATTCTTTCAAAAAGTTTGCTAATACAGGAAAGTAAACTAATTGGTCGATAACTTGATGCCTCAGCTGGATTCTTTTCGGGTTTTAAAATTGGAGTAACTTTGGCATTTTTCCATTTCGTAGGAAAATGTGCTAGTGCAAAGCATCTGTTAAAAATTTTTACCAAGAAATTTAAAGAGTTTTCGGGAAGTCTTTTAATAAGGATATAGAAAATCCCATCATCTCCTGGTGCCTTCATGTTTTTGAATTTTTTGAGAATAGTTCGCACCTCATTCAAGTTTGTTTCCAATACCTCTTCAGAAAGAAATTCTTGGGTGGTGATCTGATCATACTTTTGGTTTACTTCATTTTCAATAGGACTTACTACGTTCAAATTGGAGTTATGAACGCTCTCAAACTGCTGAGCAAGTTTTTGAGATTTTTGTTCATTCGTTAGAAAAATGCAATCACCATCTTTAAGGACTGGAATGGGCTTCGAAGGTTTCTTAAGAACTTTCGAAAGTTTCCAGAAAGGTTTTGAATAAGGTTTTAGTTGTTCAACTTCTCTCATGAAATTCTCATTTCGCAAGAGAGTGAATCTATGTTTAATTTCCTTTTGTAATTCTTGAAAAATAATTTTCAAAGCAGGATCACGAGATCTTTGGTATTGACGTCTCCGTATGTTCTTCAAACGTATAAGAAGTTGAAGTTCACTGTCAATAATTGGTGCATTAAATTTCACTCGAGCCTTAGGAACTGATAAATTCCGGGCATTGAGTATTAAGCTGCTAAAATTATCTAATGCTCTGTCAATGTCAGCACTATTTTGTAAAATAATATCATCATTCAAATTTTCTTCGCTCGTAGAACGATATCTATCCCAATTAGTCTTGTGATAATTAAACACAGATCTAGTGGGATTTAAAATAGTTTCATGGGAAATAGAAAATGTTATGGGAAGATGATCAGAATCAAAGTCAGCATGAGTTAATAAATCACTGCATGAATGACTTTGATTTGTTAGTACCAAATCAATTGTAGATGGATTCCTAATAGAAGAATAACATGTAGGACCATTTGGAAATAAAACTGAATAAAATCCAGCCGAGCAATCATTAAACAATATTTTTTCCATTGGAATTGCTTTGAGCATTATTCCAAGATCGATGTTTCGCATTAAAATCACCGATGATTAAAAATTTAGATTTATTTCTTGTGAGTTTTTGCAAATCTCCCTTGAAATAATTTTTTCGCTCACCAGTGCATTGAAAAGGCAAATACACTGCGGCTATAAATAAAATGCCAATACTTGTCCCAATTTCAATTCCCAAACTCTCGATAACTTTGGTTTCAGAATGGGGTAAAACACGATGTTTAAGATTTACAGATTAAACATAGATTTACTTTTCTGAGAAATCAAAATTTCGAGACAAAGTTGAAAAATTGAAACCATATTCAAAACCCTTTTGGAAGCTGTCGAAGATTCTTAAGAAACCTTCAAAGCCTATTCCAGTTTTAAAAGATGGTGAACGTTTTCTTGTATCCAATGAACAAAAGGCTCAAAGACTTGCTCAGCAGTTTGAGAGTGTTCATAACTCAAATTCGAATTTTGTGAGTCCAATTGAAAATGAAGTCACACGTCAATTTGATTTAATTTCTTCCCAGAATTTAACCTGCAGAAATAATTGAAACTAACTTGAATGAGATTAAATCAATTATTAAAAATTTCAAAAATATAAAAGCACCTGGTGACGATGGAATCTTTAATATACTAATCAAACATCTCCCTGAGAGCACAATGGAATTTTTAGTGAAAATTTTCAATTGCTGCTTCAAAATTACAAATTTTCCCAAATTATAGAAAAATGCAAAAATTACTCCAATTTTAAAGCCGAATAAGAATCCAGCTGAAGTTTCAAGTTACCGACCAATCAGTTTGCTTTCTTCAATAAGTTAACTGTTTGAGAGAATTATTCTTAACCGAATGATGTCACACATCAACGAAAATCCAATTTTTGCAAATGAACAGTTTGGATTTCGCAATGGGCATTCCACAACTCATCAATTGCTCAGAGTTACTAATATGATACGAGCTAACAAATCTGAAGGTTATTCCACTGGAGCTGCTCTTTTAGACATAGAAAAAGCATTCGGCAGTGTTTGGCATAAAGGTTTGATTGCGAAATTGCAAACTTTTAATTTTGCAATTTTCCTAATCAAAATATTCGTGTCATATGCAGTCGATTGCAGATAAGTTTAGATATTTTTTCTTCCTACTTGCAAAAGTGGAAAATCTCTTCCAATGCTTCTAAAACTCAAAAGATAATTTTTCCTCATAAGCCTAGGGCTTCTTTCCTCAAGCCAAACAATAATCACGTTGTCAAGATGAATGGGGTTATTTTAAGTTGGTCTGACAAGGTTAAGTACTTAGGACTAATTTACGATAAAAAACTAATTTTCAAAGAGCACATTGAGAGTATACAAGCCAAGTGCATCAAATACACGATATGTTTATATCCTCTCATTAACAGGAATTCTAAACTTTGTTTAAAGAACAAACTTTTGATTTACAAACAAATTTTTAAACCAGCAATGCTTTATGCTGTACCGATCTGGTCAAGGTGCTGTTCAACAAGGAAGAAAACGCTCCAAAGGATTCAGAGTAAAATTCTGAAAATGATTCTGAAGCGTCCTCCTTGGTTTGGTACACTCGAATTACATAGACTTACTGGTGTTGAACCATTAGAAGCTATGTCAAATGAAATTATTAACAATTTTCGACAAAAATCGTTGCAACCCTCAATTGCTACGATAAGCTCTCTTTATAGCCAATAAGTTAGCATTTTAGTTAGTTGTAAGTTTACTTTCCTTTCTTGACAAGTAGGTTTAAATCCCTACGAATGATAAGTCCTAATTGCGAAAGCAAACAAATCCTAACAATTAAAATTACAAATTACTAACAGTGTTGAGAAGTCACCATTTGTGATTGGACACACATACTCATTATTTACTAATATTTATCATAAATACTTAAGCTACTAACAAATCCCCCTATAAAAAAAATCACTCAGGTTTTAGTCGCTAAAAATCTCGGGGTCTGGGTCGACTCTAAATGCACCTGGGCTTGCCATGTTAGGTATCTGACACGAAAATGCCGACAGAGGATTAATTTTCTTCGCACGATTACCGAAACCTGGTGGGGAGCCCACCCAGGAGACCTTCTAAGGCTTTACCAAACAACGATATTGTCTGTAGTTGAGTACGGGTGTTTCTGCTTCCGCTCCGCAGCAAACACACATTTGATCAAACTGGAACGAATACAATATCGTTGTTTGCGTATTGCCTTAGGTTGCATGCAGTCGACCCATACGATGAGTCTTGAAGTGCTAGCGGGTATTCCGTGAACCCGTCAGTAATTGAAAATTTCGAGAGGTTGGTCGACCTTCAATCTCAATCCAGATTTATGACTTTATATTTTGACTATATGGCTCAAGACATTCATCCTTCTTCATACGATTCCTCCAATGTCGCACTTTCAGATACTTCTAATAATGCTATATTCTTCGACACCACCATGAAAGAAGATATTATTGGTATCCCGGATCAATTGCGACCGCAAGAGATCCCTAAGATTTTTTCCAATAAGTTCAAACATGTTAGTTGTGATAAAATGTTTTACACTGACGGATCTAATCTAGATGAATCCACTGGCTTCGGTGTTTTTCACGAAAATTTTACCGCCTCCTACAAACTCGATGCTCCTGCTTCCGTGTACGTCGCAGAACTTGCTGCTATTCAGTACTCTCTTGGGATCATCGAAACCCTACCCATAGACCACTACTTCATCTTCACAGACAGTCTCAGTGCCATTGAGGCTCTGCGATCGATGAAGGTTTTTAAGTGCTTTAACAGATAAAAATTTCCGGGTTACCTTAGCGTGGGTCCCTTCTCATTGTTCCATTGCGGGCAATGAAAAGGCTGACGCTTTAGCTAAGGTGGGTGCTATTGATGGCGATATTTATGTAAGACCAATTGCTTATAATGAATTTTATAGCATTTTGCGTCAGAGAACACTCAACAGTTGGCAATTATCATGGAACTCAGATGAACTGGGACGGTGGCTACATTCCATTTTTCCTAAGGTATCGACGAAAGTATGGCTCAAAGGGTTGGATGTAGGTCGGGACTTCATTCGCGCGATGTCCAGACTTATGTCCAATCACTATACGTTAAACACGCATCTCGTTCGTATAGGGCTTGTAGACAGTAATCACTGCGTTTGTGGCGATGGCTACAATGACATCGAGCATGTTGTTTGGTCGTGTGCCGAATACTGTGGTGTTAGGTCTGAGCTTATAGATTCCCTTCGGGCCCGAGGAAAACAACCGAACGTACCCGTTAGAGACATTCTGAGAAGCGGTGATCTCCAGTACATGACACAGCTATACGGGTTTATAAAAAATGCTGGAATTAAAATTTGATTTTTTTATCTATTTGTTAGATTACAATTCCCGTCATAAACTGAATGAAAATGATACACCATGCTGGAGACACTAAAACGAAGACTCGGCATCTTCATGTTCACGCATATACCTCAGACCAAAACTGCTCAAATGGAACATCACTGCTTAGCCATGTACAAATAAATAAATCCTGTAACTCAATATAGTTAAAATCAAAATTGTAACTCCCCTCCTCTCACCTTAAATCCCCACTAGCTCGTAGTCGGCCGCGAGATATAAAAAATGTGCCTTCCTCTTTTCCCTGCTAATTTAGAATTAAAAAAAATGTACATAAATTGTATCGTGCCGTGTCAAATAAACTATTTAAAAACTAAAGGAGTAACTGATTGCCCTGCGTTGCTAGAGTTAATGCCGGAACTATACTCTTCTGGCTACCCGCTACCACAGAACCAACAATGAATACAATAATCCCTTGGAGAAATGTATTCGCTTGTTCAACAATGTGTACGACAAATTCGATTTCAACATGTCTAGACATGTTTTTAAAGACCGCACTAGTAGATTAGTTTAGTTGTTAGAATAATATAGAATAAGTTAACAGTCTGTGCTAATAAACAATAAATAAGACCTACAACCTACACTAGGTCACTTCAGAAGTTCTAAATCGCTGTAGCTCAGTGAATTGGTTTCTAAGCATAAACTCGATTACAAAAATATCCATATTGAGTATTATTCGGTCATTTTCGGTTGTTCCCCAGAAGTTGCCATTTTACAACTCAAACTGGTGCCTGAGGTCAATTTCTAGCTCATTGCATCTTTCTAATTCCGGAGATACTCATATTGGATGGTATTTGGTTATCTTAGGCTATTTTTCACAAACCGGAAGAATTTCTAGCTCTTGAGCTTCATTCTGGTTGATGAAACACCCATATTGGGTGCTATTCGGTCATTTTCAGCTGTTTCCCAGGAACCGGAGGTCGCAATCTTCGAATTGAAAGTGATATTTGTGGTCGATTTTAGCTACTGTTTATCATTCTGGTTTTAGAGATACTCATATTGGATGGAAATCGGCCATTTTTGGCTGTATTTCAGAAACCGGAAGTTGCCATCCTACAATTCACAATGTTGTCTGATGTCAATTTTTAGCTCCTTGCATCATTTGTGTTTCATTTGTATGAAACCCCTTCTTCCCAGAAGAGAGAGAGGTGTCGAACCATTATGGAAATAATTATTACCCCTGAAAACATTCACATGCCAAATTTGGTTGTATTTGCTTGATTGGTTTCCGAGCTGTGCGAAATTTGTGTTTCATTTGTATAGTACCCCTCCATTAGGGAAAAGAAAGGGGTGTCAAGCCATTATGGACATATCTTTTATTCCTAAAGACATTCATCTGCCAAATTTGGTTTCATTTAGTTGGTCAGTTCTCAAGATGTGCAGAACTTTGAGTTTCATTTGTATGGAACCCCTCCCTTTCAGAAGAGGGTGGGGTGTTGAAGTAATATAAACTCATTTGGTACATCTATTTATATATATACTCTCCCAAAGTAAGCATTTTTAATTAGCTTCTTAAAATGAGTCGTGTTCCAAAAAATTTAACCAATAGGATAAAATAGCATGTTTTGCCCATGGAAAGTTTCAGTCAAATCAAAAATTACTATTTAATAAAAAGTATTAAATGTCGGACATTTTTTGTGGAACTGCTCTTATTAAATAATGCACAATTCTTTCTGCAAGCGGTAGATTTCTCGTCTTTATGTTACCGGATATTTTATATTTATTTTATATTTATTTATTTCGTCAAACAAAAGTAGACTACATATTTCTATTTGAAGCAGTAAATGTGGAGCTGACGATTGAAAAATGTACTAACTGGGGAAATAGTTATTCAGAAATTTACGAAAAATATAGTCCAGCAGGTGGGACTCGAACCCACAACTTCTAATCTCCGGTCTCTACTGAGTAAATGATGACGTGCGATAAAGTGTACAAGCGATACAAAATAGCTATTTAGAAAGGCCGACTTATACGTCTTGCGGTGGTGTAATCGGAAACGCATCTGACCGGAGATTAGAAGTTGTGGGTTCGAGTCCCACCTGCTGGACTATATTTTTCGTAAATTTCTGAATAACTATTTCCCCAGTTAGTACATTTTTCAATCGTCAGCTCCACATTTACTGCTTGAAATAGAAATAAAAATAGCTTGACTTGCATTATAGTCATTAAAAATAAGAAAGGTAGGCTACATATGTAACTAACTTATATGCTGTTATTTATACAGTCTGGTTTTTTACGCGGTTTTTTATACGCGGATTTTTTTACGAGGTTTTTTACGCGGATTTTTTAATTAACGCGGATTTTTGAATTAACGCGGTTTTTTACGCGGATTTTTGAATTAACGCGTTTTTTTTACGCGGATTTTTGAATTAACGCGGTTTTTTTACGCGATACCGCGCTAATTCAAAGAAAAATGGCGAATTTCCGAATTAACGTGGGTTTGAAACCAGAAACGTTTAAGTGTTTATCTAGTAAAAGACTTAGTCCAAAAAATACTCTCCGCCCACCGAAACATCCGGAATGACCATCAAAGAGGACAATTTTAAATACTGGTTCTAGAGCGTCTCGGGTTTTTTCTAAAGCCCTTCTTGCTGGACTACTTTACACGGATTTTTTAAAAAACGTGTTTTTTTACGCGGATTTTTGAATTAACGCGGTTTTTTTACGCGGTTTTTTTTACGAGGTACGTATCCCCAGCGTAAAAAAAAACCTGACTGTACTAGAGTTTTTACATAATTGAATAATGGTTTCTTCACTTGATTCGGATTATTACAATAATTATTTTCTATCGATTTAAGTTGCGCGTTGAATTGAAATATTGTTTTAATTCAGTTCTCGACATAGAAAAGTCTAACTAACATCATTTGATTAATGAGCCCGTATTTAGCATAATTGTTTCGTTGATGATTTAAAGAAAACAAACTCCGAGCTCGTAAATTTCTAGAAGGCACATACAAATTGAGTTTTGATAATATTTCGGGTGAATCGACACGTTGAGATACGATATCGTTAACAAATGACATCATTGCGAATTCACGACGGGCTGCTAATGATTGGATGTCGATAAGTCTGCAGCGTTCGTCATATGATGGTAAGGATGACGTCCATCGTCGATTACGAAGTGCATATAACAGAAATTGTTTTTGCACTGATTCTATTCTGTCTACATGTGTTGCAGAAAACGGAGACCATACAATGCTACAGTATTCTAAAAGTGACCTGACATAAGAATTATAAAGTGTTTATATTGTGTATGGATCTTGGAAGTTATAGCAGAAACGTTTTATAAAACTGAGCATGTTACTAGCCTTATTGATAATTGTATTGTAATGATCAGTGAATGTTAATTTTGAGTCGAGTATGACACCTAAGTCCCTAACTCGTTTACATTTCTCCACTACCTGAGAAATAATAGTGCTTGGTATGTTTCTTTTTCTGCCAAAAGCCATCGAACTACCTTTTTTTACACCAAATATAAAAATATTTTATTATTATTATTATTTATAATTTTTTTTACGAAAAATGTGAATGTGAAGAAAAGTGGAAAGTTTTATGTCGCCGGCATAAATAAGAGTTTTTACATATTTTAGAATAAAGAAAATGTCGTTTACAAACAATATAAATAGTAGAGGGCCCAAGTGAGAGCCTTGAGGAACTCCTGAAGTTACCTGAATAGGTTTCGAATGTCTACCATTAAATTTGACTGTTTGTTGACGATCTGTAAAATACGATTCAATCCATTTGAGTAATTGTGAATGTATTCCAATTTTTCGTAACTTGAAGAGAAGCAGGGGTATATCAATGCGATCGAAAGCTTTACTGAAGTCAGTATATAAGGTTTCAACATAATTTCCTTTATGCATTGCGTTCAAAGAGAAGTTAATAAACTCGAGTGAGCTACTTGTGGTAGAGCGCCCTTTGAAAAAACCGTGTTGCGTTGGATTAATTCAATTTTTTATTTGATGGAATAACTTTTTGTTGATTATTGCTTCAAAAAGCTTAGGTATACAAGAAATAATGCCTATGTCTCGATAGTAGCTAATGTCAGATTTTTTTTTACCAGATTTGAACACAGGCATTAGATATGAGTTTTTCCAAAATTTCGGGAAGCAACCGGATTCCAGCGACATATTGGAAATCAATAACAGTGGGGAAGTTGGCTCTTTAGCTAAATGCTTCATAAATGCTGGCGGAATTCCGTCTGGTCCAGGACCTTTACACGCATCCAAAGCTTTTAAAGTATCTTCAATTTCGCGTGCGCTGACATGTTCAATATTGAAATAGTTGGGAAACTCAGGAAAGTTGGTGAAGAATGTATAGTCGGGATCAGATTCTGAGAAAGTTGTATAATTTTGTTAAAAAAAATCAGCAAATAGATCGGAGATGTCTGCCGGGTTCTCTTCAACTTTGTCATGCACTTGCATTTTTGAAGGAAAATTTTCAGATTTTAACCTTGAATTAACATGTTTGAAAATATTTTTTGGGCAAGATTTGATTTCAATTTTTAGTGTGAACTATTCAAACGCGTTACTAATGGCATTTTTAATTCGCCGCAAATGTTAAGATAAGTTGTTAAAGCATCACGTTTTTTATGAGTTTTGTATTTTTTATGTGCTTTTTGTTTGCGATTTTTTTGCGACATGATCGGTAAGGCGTTGTACACAAATAACGTAACGCTGAACATCTAGATTTGAGACCCCATCCCCCCTATGTAACAATAACTAACGTTCGATATGACTCCTTGCCCCCTGAAACTACGTAACGCTGAACAACCTGACCCCCCTCCAAAATTTCAATTTTGAACAAAATTTCAGTTACGTAACTGTCTCAACTACCCCCCCCCCCCCCTTCCCTCCCCTTATGTAACAATAAGTAACGTCAACTCAACAACCCCCCCCCTCCCTTCATATTTTACGTAATTTGTGTACGACGCCTAACATCTTAAGTGCGTGGGTCGGTAGATCGATTCTAATACTGCAGCGATTGCATCGCTGACCTAGGCTTTGCAAAAATATATATTATCGGTAGAGGGATTTCGATCCCACGATCTTCGTGTCGCCTCACACTTTGGGGGTTGCTTATAGAGGGTATAGCCCTACCGACATGATTGGTAACAGGTAAGGTGCGTGAGTCGGTGAACTGATCTAATTCTGCAGCAATTGCATCGTTGACCTAGGCTTCAACGTTTGTTTGTAATTTACGGCCCCAAAAAATATATTTTTTGGGTAAAGGGATTTCGATCCCACTATCGTGCAACTTTCCCGAAGTGGACTAGTCGGCCTAACATCTGAACCAATAGTTCATTATAGCCGGTGCATATGTACCGGACGATTTGATCTTGCGCATGTCAAAGAAAAAAGAGGGTGTACTCACTGACTGCCATGGATTTACACGTGACCTTGTACTGCTCCTGATAGCTGCGTTTTTCGCTCGGTGTCCCGCGGCGGTAGCTGCTTATTGAATCTTCACAACGGATGTCCGAATGTAGCGTGACTTGGCGCGACCACATTATTCCGCCAGGTTGGATGTTTCCGGGAATCTCTGCTCCTAGACAGTGTGGAATTGCAACGGCTTCTGGCGTACGTGGCGGCTGGAGTTGCTGTGTTTCGGCAGCTGCGATATCACCTGCGCGGGAACGAAAGAACAGCAAACGTGCAAAGTTGGGATTAACTTCCGCTCTTGCCCAGATATGAGGCACTCTACCTTGTAATCGCACTTTCGGTTCACGACTATCTTCTCAACAGGGTTATTTCTAGCTTTAGTTTTCTAAATAGTTTAATAAATAGTTTTCTAAAAGAAATTACCGATTTCCGGCGTTCGCTGTTCGGACTCTGCCGAACCGACTCCTTTGAACTCAGAAACAAACGATTTGCGAATCTTACTTTACGAGAAGTTGTCTCATACCATGGGCAACGCCACCATCCACTACCCCTGGAGTTTTCCCCGACCTATCAGTAGTTCCGGCAAGTGAGCTACTCATACAGTACTCGGCTTCCCCGGGATCTTGAGTGTCTAACGCTACTTTTTTCAAACTTTTGCGCCCAATTGAGAGTATATCTTTGCTGCGAGCTTTCGGTTGACCATCCATGTTCAGGGTGTCAACCGTTTTAAATTTATTTTATTTTCGGTAATGCTACAAGATTAGGTTTATATGAACAATAGATAGCCGAAAAGCAACACAACTAATATATGTAATCAGACTTATTTTTAACAGATGGCGCGTGAACCCAAACGTAGCGCCTTATTGATTATTCGAATCAGGTTGATTACTAAAGTCAGGTTTATAACCTATTTAATGTTTTATATTTGCAGAAATAATAGTGAATTTGGAAGTAGTATTTTATCTGAGCAGGTAAACAGTATGTCGGTTCTACCCATTGGTGGCCGTTTGACCTGGCCGAGAAATAAATAGCCGTTTCATCAATGGAATTCTATGATCGTAAAACTGCAATTGCTAAGATATCGGTTTTCGGATATTATGATAGAGATAGAGATTGGTTGAACTATGTAGAACCTTTTGCTGTAAGGGTAGTTATTATTTCCTTTTTCTTCATTTTAACATCAACAGAGTTCAATGTACAATAGAATGAGCTCTTCATAGGACACACATCAATGCGCAGAAATTTCATATTCAGTGAAAGTTATTGTAAATACTGTGACTATGCAATTGTCTTTATGTATAGTAAATACTGTTGTTTCATAAAATTTATGAATATATATAATATATAATATAATATATAATAAAATTATAGGATAAGGATAGGTTAAATCAATTATATCATATTTGACTGTTTGTAACCCGCATTTTATTGTTTTAGTGTAAAACTGGGAAGGAATCGTCATTGCCCGATGGCTCTATCAGTATGGTATCTATGAGTGGCCTGTCTTTGATAAGTGATATAGATTCTAATTATGATACCATAACCGTATATAAACTTCCTGGAAGAACCACGTCTATAGACTACTGCAGACAAAAGAAAAAGTAAGATAAAAAAAATATATTTTATATTCACCATCTATACATATATATATATATATATATATATATATATATATATATATATATATATATATATATATATATATATATATATATATATATATATATATATATATATATATATATATATATATATATATATATATATATATACAAATATATACATATATATATATATATATATATATATATATATATATATATATATATATATATATATATATATATATATATATATATATATATATATATAAATATATATATATATATATATATATATATATATAATATATATATATATATATATATATATATATATATATATATATATATATATATATATATATATATATATATATATATATATATATATATATACATATATATATATATATATATATATATATATATATATATATATATATATAAATATATATATATATATATATATATATATATATATATATATATATATATATATATATATATATATATATATATATATATATATATATATATATATATATATATATATATATATATATATATATATATATATATATATATATGTATAGATGGTGAATATAAAAATATATTTTTTTTATCTTACTTTTTCTTTTGTCTGCAGTAGTCTATAGACGTGTTCTTCCAGGAAGTTTATATACGGTTATGGTATCATAATTAGAATCTATATCACTTATCAAAGACAGGCCACTCATAGATACCATACTGATAGAGCCATCGGGCAATGACGATTCCTTCCCAGTTTTACACTAAAACAATAAAATGCGGGTTACAAACAGTCAAATATGATATAATTGATTTAACCTATCCTTATCCTATAATTTTATTATATATTATATTATATATTATATATATTCATAAATTTATGAAACAACAGTATTTACTATACATAAAGACAATTGCATAGTCACAGTATTTACAATAACTTTCACTGAATATGAAATTTCTGCGCATTGATGTGTGTCCTATGAAGAGCTCATTCTATTGTACATTGAACTCTGTTGATGTTAAAATGAAGAAAAAGGAAATAATAACTACCCTTACAGCAAAAGGTTCTACATAGTTCAACCAATCTCTATCTCTATCATAATATCCGAAAACCGATATCTTAGCAATTGCAGTTTTACGATCATAGAATTCCATTGATGAAACGGCTATTTATTTCTCGGCCAGGTCAAACGGCCACCAATGGGTAGAACCGACATACTGTTTACCTGCTCAGATAAAATACTACTTCCAAATTCACTATTATTTCTGCAAATATAAAACATTAAGTAGGTTATAAACCTGACTTTAGTAATCAACCTGATTCGAATAATCAATAAGGCGCTACGTTTGGGTTCACGCGCCATCTGTTAAAAATAAGTCTGATTACATATATTAGTTGTGTTGCTTTTCGGCTATCTATTGTTCATATAAACCTAATCTTGTAGCATTACCGAAAATAAAATAAATTTAAAACGGTTGACACCCTGAACATGGATGGTCAACCGAAAGCTCGCAGCAAAGATATACTCTCAATTGGGCGCAAAAGTTTGAAAAAAGTAGCGTTAGACACTCAAGATCCCGGGGAAGCCGAGTACTGTATGAGTAGCTCACTTGCCGGAACTACTGATAGGTCGGGGAAAACTCCAGGGGTAGTGGATGGTGGCGTTGCCCATGGTATGAGACAACTTCTCGTAAAGTAAGATTCGCAAATCGTTTGTTTCTGAGTTCAAAGGAGTCGGTTCGGCAGAGTCCGAACAGCGAACGCCGGAAATCGGTAATTTCTTTTAGAAAACTATTTATTAAACTATTTAGAAAACTAAAGCTAGAAATAACCCTGTTGAGAAGATAGTCGTGAACCGAAAGTGCGATTACAAGGTAGAGTGCCTCATATCTGGGCAAGAGCGGAAGTTAATCCCAACTTTGCACGTTTGCTGTTCTTTCGTTCCCGCGCAGGTGATATCGCAGCTGCCGAAACACAGCAACTCCAGCCGCCACGTACGCCAGAAGCCGTTGCAATTCCACACTGTCTAGGAGCAGAGATTCCCGGAAACATCCAACCTGGCGGAATAATGTGGTCGCGCCAAGTCACGCTACATTCGGACATCCGTTGTGAAGATTCAATAAGCAGCTACCGCCGCGGGACACCGAGCGAAAAACGCAGCTATCAGGAGCAGTACAAGGTCACGTGTAAATCCATGGCAGTCAGTGAGTACACCCTCTTTTTTCTTTGACATGCGCAAGATCAAATCGTCCGGTACATATGCACCGGCTATAATGAACTATTGGTTCAGATGTTAGGCCGACTAGTCCACTTCGGGAAAGTTGCACGATAGTGGGATCGAAATCCCTTTACCCAAAAAATATATTTTTTGGGGCCGTAAATTACAAACAAACGTTGAAGCCTAGGTCAACGATGCAATTGCTGCAGAATTAGATCAGTTCACCGACTCACGCACCTTACCTGTTACCAATCATGTCGGTAGGGCTATACCCTCTATAAGCAACCCCCAAAGTGTGAGGCGACACGAAGATCGTGGGATCGAAATCCCTCTACCGATAATATATATTTTTGCAAAGCCTAGGTCAGCGATGCAATCGCTGCAGTATTAGAATCGATCTACCGACCCACGCACTTAAGATGTTAGGCGTCGTACACAAATTACGTAAAATATGAAGGGAGGGGGGGGGTTGTTGAGTTGACGTTACTTATTGTTACATAAGGGGAGGGAAGGGGGGGGGGGTAGTTGAGACAGTTACGTAACTGAAATTTTGTTCAAAATTGAAATTTTGGAGGGGGGTCAGGTTGTTCAGCGTTACGTAGTTTCAGGGGGCAAGGAGTCATATCGAACGTTAGTTATTGTTACATAGGGGGGATGGGGTCTCAAATCTAGATGTTCAGCGTTACGTTATTTGTGTACAACGCCTTACCGATCATGTCGCAAAAAAATCGCAAACAAAAAGCACATAAAAAATACAAAACTCATAAAAAACGTGATGCTTTAACAACTTATCTTAACATTTGCGGCGAATTAAAAATGCCATTAGTAACGCGTTTGAATAGTTCACACTAAAAATTGAAATCAAATCTTGCCCAAAAAATATTTTCAAACATGTTAATTCAAGGTTAAAATCTGAAAATTTTCCTTCAAAAATGCAAGTGCATGACAAAGTTGAAGAGAACCCGGCAGACATCTCCGATCTATTTGCTGATTTTTTTTAACAAAATTATACAACTTTCTCAGAATCTGATCCCGACTATACATTCTTCACCAACTTTCCTGAGTTTCCCAACTATTTCAATATTGAACATGTCAGCGCACGCGAAATTGAAGATACTTTAAAAGCTTTGGATGCGTGTAAAGGTCCTGGACCAGACGGAATTCCGCCAGCATTTATGAAGCATTTAGCTAAAGAGCCAACTTCCCCACTGTTATTGATTTCCAATATGTCGCTGGAATCCGGTTGCTTCCCGAAATTTTGGAAAAACTCATATCTAATGCCTGTGTTCAAATCTGGTAAAAAAAAATCTGACATTAGCTACTATCGAGACATAGGCATTATTTCTTGTATACCTAAGCTTTTTGAAGCAATAATCAACAAAAAGTTATTCCATCAAATAAAAAATTGAATTAATCCAACGCAACACGGTTTTTTCAAAGGGCGCTCTACCACAAGTAGCTCACTCGAGTTTATTAACTTCTCTTTGAACGCAATGCATAAAGGAAATTATGTTGAAACCTTATATACTGACTTCAGTAAAGCTTTCGATCGCATTGATATACCCCTGCTTCTCTTCAAGTTACGAAAAATTGGAATACATTCACAATTACTCAAATGGATTGAATCGTATTTTACAGATCGTCAACAAACAGTCAAATTTAATGGTAGACATTCGAAACCTATTCAGGTAACTTCAGGAGTTCCTCAGGCTCTCACTTGGGCCCTCTACTATTTATATTGTTTGTAAACGACATTTTCTTTATTCTAAAATATGTAAAAACTCTTATTTATGCCGGCGACATAAAACTTTCCACTTTTCTTCACATTCACATTTTTCGTAAAAAAAATTATAAATAATAATAATAATAAAATATTTTTATATTTGGTGTAAAAAAAGGTAGTTCGATGGCTTTTGGCAGAAAAAGAAACATACCAAGCACTATTATTTCTCAGGTAGTGGAGAAATGTAAACGAGTTAGGGACTTAGGTGTCATACTCGACTCAAAATTAACATTCACTGATCATTACAATACAATTATCAATAAGGCTAGTAACATGCTCAGTTTTATAAAACGTTTCTGCTATAACTTCCAAGATCCATACACAATATAACACTTTATAATTCTTATGTCAGGTCACTTTTAGAATACTGTAGCATTGTATGGTCTCCGTTTTCTGCAACACATGTAGACAGAATAGAATCAGTGCAAAAACAATTTCTGTTATATGCACTTCGTAATCGACGATGGACGTCATCCTTACCATCATATGACGAACGCTGCAGACTTATCGACATCCAATCATTAGCAGCCCGTCGTGAATTCGCAATGATGTCATTTGTTAACGATATCGTATCTCAACGTGTCGATTCACCCGAAATATTATCAAAACTCAATTTGTATGTGCCTTCTAGAAATTTACGAGCTCGGAGTTTGTTTTCTTTAAATCATCAACGAAACAATTATGCTAAATACGGGCTCATTAATCAAATGATGTTAGTTAGACTTTTCTATGTCGAGAACTGAATTAAAACAATATTTCAATTCAACGCGCAACTTAAATCGATAGAAAATAATTATTGTAATAATCCGAATCAAGTGAAGAAACCATTATTCAATTATGTAAAAACTCTAGTACAGTCAGGTTTTTTTTTACGCTGGGGATACGTACCTCGTAAAAAAAACCGCGTAAAAAAACCGCGTTAATTCAAAATCCGCGTAAAAAAACACGTTTTTTAAAAAATCCGTGTAAAGTAGTCCAGCAAGAAGGGCTTTAGAAAAAACCCGAGACGCTCTAGAACCAGTATTTAAAATTGTCCTCTTTGATGGTCATTCCGGATGTTTCGGTGGGCGGAGAGTATTTTTTGGACTAAGTCTTTTACTAGATAAACACTTAAACGTTTCTGGTTTCAAACCCACGTTAATTCGGAAATTCGCCATTTTTCTTTGAATTAGCGCGGTATCGCGTAAAAAAAACGCGTTAATTCAAAATCCGCGTAAAAAAAAACGCGTTAATTCAAAAATCCGCGTAAAAAACCGCGTTAATTCAAAAATCCGCGTTAATTAAAAAATCCGCGTAAAAAACCTCGTAAAAAAATCCGCGTATAAAAAACCGCGTAAAAAACCAGACTGTATAAATAACAGCATATAAGTTAGTTACATATGTAGCCTACCTTTCTTATTTTTAATGACTATAATGCAAGTCAAGCTATTTTTATTTCTATTTCAAGCAGTAAATGTGGAGCTGACGATTGAAAAATGTACTAACTGGGGAAATAGTTATTCAGAAATTTACGAAAAAATATAGTCCAGCAGGTGGGACTCGAACCCACAACTTCTAATCTCCGGTCAGATGCGTTTCCGATTACACCACCGCAAGACGTATAAGTCGGCCTTTCTAAATAGCTATTTTGTATCGCTTGTACACTTTATCGCACGTCATCATTTACTCAGTAGAGACCGGAGATTAGAAGTTGTGGGTTCGAGTCCCACCTGCTGGACTATATTTTTCGTAAATTTCTGAATAACTATTTCCCCAGTTAGTACATTTTTCAATCGTCAGCTCCACATTTACTGCTTCAAATAGAAATATGTAGTCTACTTTTGTTTGACGAAATAAATAAATATAAAATAAATATAAAATATCCGGTAACATAAAGACGAGAAATCTACCGCTTGCAGAAAGAATTGTGCATTATTTAATAAGAGCAGTTCCACAAAAAATGTCCGACATTTAATACTTTTTATTAAATAGTAATTTTTGATTTGACTGAAACTTTCCATGGGCAAAACATGCTATTTTATCCTATTGGTTAAATTTTTTGGAACACGACTCATTTTAAGAAGCTAATTAAAAATGCTTACTTTGGGAGAGTATATATATAAATAGATGTACCAAATGAGTTTATATTACTTCAACACCCCACCCTCTTCTGAAAGGGAGGGGTTCCATACAAATGAAACTCAAAGTTCTGCACATCTTGAGAACTGACCAACTAAATGAAACCAAATTTGGCAGATGAATGTCT